>NW_010973132.1:3196360-3217783 GCF_000737465.1 Haliaeetus leucocephalus | reverse complement strand
GGGAGCAGCATGGCTTGAGGGTGCATGGGGAGGGGGGGTGCGTACACACCTCCCCCCCGCCCCGGGGGATGTAGCACCCGGTCGCTGCAGGAACTGGGGGAGGGGAGGGGTCTCACTGACAACTTTCCTGCACTCCTGCATCCCTCTGGGAACCCCGGGGGTGCCTCGCGGGGAAGGGACCCCCCGCACTGGTTCGTCGCCCCGGGGGGTGTGGAGACGTGCAGGGCTGCAGCCCTGCCAGGGCACCGGGACGAGGTCTGCCCCCCACCCCCCCTTCCCTGCTCCCATCCAAACCAACACCGCTTCCCAGGATCCATGGTCCAAAGCACCTCGGGTCCCTCTGACCATAGGAACTGGCCCTGGCATATGAGCAGGGAACCCAGGGCAGGGGGTTATTTTCTCCCCTGGTGCCTGCTCTTGGAAGGAAATTTGTTTTCTGGGCAGGAAACTACCTGCATGCTTTCTTTGCTTCCCTCTGTATTCCAACAAGAGCAGCAGGGACAAGATCCCATATCTTTTGGCTACTTTGTCCCCATGCCGGACAAAATCCCTTTGGCCCTCGTGGCTACCTCCCAGGATGTGACTAGGCAGAAGTCCCCCCACCTCTCCGCAGAGCCCTTTGCCAGGTTGGGCATTGCAAGGAGGGCAGATCTTGCCCCCTCTCTCCCTAGGTGTGGATCCCATCTGCCCTTTAGATCTTGCTGGCCCTCCTGCGCCCTCCCCACTGGTAACAGCAGAGCTGCCCCATGCTCTCTGTTGGCCCATTGTGGGCAAGAGTCAGGCAGCCCCACCCTTCTTTTCTTACAAAATAATGACATTGGCTTCAAATCAGGGAACAGTTCTTGTCATTTTTTTTAAATGAAAGCAACACTGGCTTCTCTTCTGTCCTGCTTTCAACCCGACTGTGCTGTGGCCACGTTTTCTAGCTGGTCTTTGCAAAGCCCAGGGCTAGGAGATACTTCCCAACCTGAGGAACAACCAGTGTTCCTTTGTGCCCTGCTGGCAGCTAGCAAAGCTGATGAGTTCTGCTTGGGTGTTTGGAGGCTCCTTGCTTTGTCACAGGTGCCTTGAGTGACCTCCGAGGGCGGCTCGGCTTCTCCTGCTACCACTTGCAGGATGAGCAGAGGGTCTGGGAGGGTTGGTACCCACCCAGTGGGGTGACTTGTTGATGCTGGCACTGTCTATCAAAATACTCAGATGCCAGGGTCCTAGACCCCAGGCTTTCGGTGAAACATCACCTGTGACAATGCTCACGTTGAAATCACAGGCGACAGCAAGATGCTTTTCGCTGTCACTACTGCTGGGCATCACCTCCTGCTTCCTAACATCTTGGCTTCTGTGATCTGAGCACCTGCTGGTGCTCTCCAGCCTGGACTAGGCCCACTGTGAGGCATCCCAACAAAGAGGAGGGCATCCGAGGAGGGGCGATTTCACCTGTAGAGATCCTAAGAAATAGTGACCCATCCCCGGTTCGCCCCTCAGCCGGGCTGGTGGCCAGCGGGCAGAGCCCCTGGGTGAGGAAGGTGAGGATGGGAGCAGGTATCTGGGAGGGAGCGGTGTCCCCGTTCCTGTGGGAGCCAAGCCAATGCGCCCTTGCTCAGAGCTGGCAGCAGGTTCCCAGGTCTGCCGGACGGAGCGGCAGCAACCCCGGGAATGACCCGGTGAGTGGGCAGCGGGAAGCTGGTGGGAAGAGAAGGAGGGCTACCGGTAAAAGCAGTTTGTTTATTCACACGAGGGGCATACCCATCTCAGCGGGTCAGTCTGTTTTCTTTCATAGAAGAGAAATGAACTGAAATGATTAATTAATGCTGTGATCCAATTACTCTGAGTTTGCAGAAGGAGCATGGTTTTTCTCTTTAAACTGTCCCCACGAGGATCCTATTGATCTCAGGTTTTGTCATGGTTGGAGTTTTGTTGGTTTGTTGTTGTTTTTTTTAAATTAAAATGACAAACATCTCCCCAGGAAAAGAAAAAAAAAAAAAGGCAAAACCAGGGAATAAAAATAGTGAGACCAGGATGAGCGGCTGATGCAGAACAGTCCCTAGCACACCATTGCTGTGGAGCCCTTCTCCGCCTGCCCTGCTGAGCCCCGGCCAGTAGCATCCACAGAGGTGAAGACAGTTGGTGAGTGCCCAGCTGAGGTGGCAGATGCAGCTCTGCAAAGGCAACAGGGAGAGCAATAGCAAGAAGAGAGGGAAATGGAGGCTTTTTGCAAGGGGCTGCTGCTTTCTGCACAAATGCAGCTCCTCTTTCTGAATGCACACACACGCAGCAAGAGTTTCATGTGCGCAAGCTGACCCCTTCTCCTTGGCACGCTAAATCAGGGCTTTGATGGGCATCTTCTGCAGAAGCAGGAGTTGTCCTTGAGCCAGTCTCTGCTCAGCCTGACACAGGGCTATGCCCTTGTTGCTCTCCAGTAAGCCAAGGGAGGAGGTTTGCTTTGCATTTCAGCATCCATTCTGGGCTGGCTCTAAAACTGCATATTTAAAAGAGATGTGTTTCCGGGAGATGCAAGGGTGCAGGACCTGGTGCAGCCAAGAAGTGGAAATTTGGACCAGATTGTTTCCATCTACTTCCCCCCACACTTCATCCCTCTCCCAGCATCCCCCACTGATGCTTCTTAGCCTGCCCTAGCACCAGCACCCACCATGAGCATGCCAGGTGCTGGTGGTCGCGTGGGGCTCAGCACCTGGGCAGCGTTGAAGCCTCTTCAAGCCGGTGTTTGGAGCCACGCCAAAGCCATCCCTCTTCTGAGGGATTTGGGCAACCACTCAGAAAACAGACACCAGTTTCTAGGAAGACTTACGTGCTTTTCTGCCCAGGGCTCAGGCAGGCTGGGCAGTGAGGGTCTTAATGGGTGGCTGTTATCTAACTCTTAGCCAAGTGGAAGAGTATGCCGGCCTTGACCATCCCAGGAGAGCACTGCCCACCACGACATCCCTTTAACCCTCTAGGAGCACAGGGAAGGCTCGCTGCATCCAGACCCTTGAACGTACCGAGGTTGGCCCTTGCGCTATATTCAGACAAATTCATTTTCTGAAGCTTCAAGGAGGAGTTAGGTATTTCCTGGACAAATGAATCTGCTCCCCGGGCAGGCTTGCCCACTATGCCAGTATTTTGCTGGTGCAGGAGCACAGGGCAGGGTGTTTCCCCTATGGGTCCCCACCTCGATGTTTAGCAGCGGGGTTTTAGCAGCAGACACACAACCAGTCCTTGTCGCTCCCGGCAGACACCCGCGTGTCCCCAACCCAGTGTGCATGTTGGCATCCATCCCACCTTTCCTGCTGATGGATGCGCTGGTCCTCTTGGGACTTCACTCTGGGCCAGGACAACATCATTTGGCCTAGCTTCAGACATTGATTCCCCCAGCACAGTGAACGTGAGCAAACGAGGCTCTGCTGGAGATGCTCCCCAGCCCGACCCCTCGCGTGCCAGGCACGGCTGCTCACGCCTTCGCCCTGGGGCTGCTCCCGGGACCCTCCAGAGATGACTTCAGCCCAGAGGCTGCACTGCACGGAAGAGGAATTCCAACAAAGGCTCGGTTTATACCTTGTAAAGTGTAAGTTTGCTAAGAAAATTAACTTCACCAGCCTGTCCAAGCCTCCAAACGCAGCAGCTGCAGGCACAGAGCCTCATCCCTTTGACAATCCCTGAAACCGTTGCTGGAGGTCCTGCAAACCAGAGCCATGGGAGCGACACTGGCCCTCCCGTCTTGCTGTCACCCTGTCCTCATCACCCCTGCATGTCCTGTGCAGTGTGGCCTTCAGTCCCGCTCGGTGCATGAGGCAGTGGCAGAGATACCCAAGTGCCCCGTTCCCTTCCCACCCCACAGTTCCCAGCGTTAGGCAGGCTGAGACATGCTGGTGCAGAGGACGTGTGCCCACCCTGGGTGCTGTTTCCGTGACTCAGAGAGGGCTGGAGAAGGACACAGGGAACCACAGGGCTGTTTTTGCTTGTCTTCAAGAGCCTCGCAGAGGAGTTTCATCCTCGGTCAGCTGGCGCAGGAAGAGCAGCAGCTGGGAAGTTTGTCCTTTAAAGGCAGGACTCAGCGTAAACCATCGAGCTCCTCAGACACAGCGGGCTCGGCCAGAGCTATTGATGCGGTACCAAGCTATGGAGGCTGGCTCCGTTCCTCTAGCCAGGAAAGCCAGGCGGAGAAGCAGCCCCCCTGCTACCACAACTGCTATTAAATCTAATATATTTTACAGCACCTTGCAGCTTGGCAGAGGAGGCAGCAGGGGCTGGCAGCAGCTGGAGGTGTCTGGAGGAGAGGGGTGCTGGGTGAAGTGTCATCTGCAGGTTTCAGGCTCGTGGCGGAGCTGGTTTACGTCGGCCGGTTAACATCTTCAGGCTCTTTAAACAGAATTAGATTGATTTGTCTGTGGGAAACTAAGAGCTCCGGTTGTGCAACACCAAGGTCTGAAAACATCACTCTGTAAACACGATGTCCCAGGCCCTCGTGTCTGCTCCAGGTCACGGGGCGGCTCTCTAGAGGCACGCCTGGCGCCTTGCTTCGATATCTCCTCCCTCGCAGACCCTCCTGATGTTGATGTTAGCTGGGCCCCCCCCCTCCCCGGGCAGCGTGGCAGGCTGGCTCTGCCGCAGAGGGACAGGCATCCTTGTGGGATCTTTGCATGACTGAGATGGGAAGGAGCGTATCCTGCATCTCGGCATCTCTAGTGCCTTCGGGGTAGTTTGGATCCCTGCTCTGCTGGCAGTTACGTCATGTGCGGTCCTAGTTAAAGCCAAAAAAGTGCATGCGTGTGTGCAGAGAGGAGTGGAGAGCAATGAAACCCTACTGGCATCAGCCTTTGCCTGATAACAGGCGAGAGTTGCCTGGGCTTGAGTCTGCCTTTCTGCAGCACTTAGGAGCAGCATCTAGCACGGCCATCTCTAGGCTGCTTGCAGAGCTCCCATCACCCACCGTGGCCCATAAGCGATGCCCAACTCATGAAACCCTCTGCTATCACTTGCAGCCGCAGGCAATGAAGTGACTAAAAACCCTGCCCAGTGCTGCAGGGTGCTGCCTGCGGCGTTAGCGTAGGGCCATGACAGGCTGGGGACCACCATCCTGCGGTGAGAGAGGTGACTCCTTGGTGGAGCTGGGCTGCCCCGAGCAGGAGAGCTGCAGCCCACGAAGGTTTCCAGCCCCAGCACAGCTCCGACTCTGCCCAGCCAGGAGCTGGTGGGAGCCTCCAGGGAAGGCAGCAGGCAGTCTCTGCATGAGGTCTCTCCCTCTTGGAAGATTTTCTTAGGGGTCTTCTGTGGGGCAGCTGTGTAATCCCTCCCTGGCAGCAAGAAGCTATTGCCACCTCCTTCTCCATCCCTCCCCTCCTCTGTTGTCACCATGGATGGGGATTTCCTACCCGCTCTCCTCCCCACGCTTCCCGTGCTGCCTGTCCGTGCCCTGGGCTCCCCTGTTGATGCCCTGGGCTCCCCTGCCCACCTTCTGCTGCAGCTCCTGTCCTTCACCTTCACTCTGTTCCCTTGCTTAGGCATCACCTCCAATGGCAAACCCTCTGGCAGGTCTTGTGGCCAAGTGGGGTCTAATATTTTCAGTTTCCTTTTTCATTAGCACACCAGAGATTCCCCTCTGCTGTCTGTCCCCAGGACTAGGGCTCTCCTCTGTCAGGTCCACATTCATCTGGCAGGGCCCTTGCTCTTGCCCAATTTTCTGCCCTTGGCTCAGGGCACCAGCTCTCTTTTCTCTCACCCATTGCTCAGCTGGCTTATTTATCCTCTCAAAGCCCTGCAGAGCCTCACCCTGCTCCATGGGGCAAGCGGCTCTAGTTCCCATTGCCCGCTCTTTAAAATTTCAGATGAGCACCTTGGGTGTTTTCGCTCACGGTGCCTTGGCTCTGGCACGAGTTGCTTATGGAGAAACACAGCCCCCCACACCCCCCACACCCCCCTTCCTGACAGCTCTGCTCTGCCAGAGCAACACCGCATCCCTGATTGCCTGAGCTGCATCCCCACTCCGTGGCCTGTGGGGACCCCAGGGTGGGGGGCAAAGAGGGTGGGTGCTGCGGCTTTCTGCGTGGGGGCCAGCCCCTGCCTTGCCCAGTGCCAGCTCTGGCTCCTGGGGGGGGGGCTGGTGCCCTAGGCAGGTGGTGGGGACCTGGCAGGAGTGACGGTGGCTGTGTGGGGCAGTGGCAGGGTGAGGGGGCTTCCCTGCAACTGGCTTCCCCAAAGAGGGGCTGAGTCCATCCCCCTTGCCGTCCCCAGGCAAGGCCCATCATTTTCCCTGGGGCAGGGAGAGCTGCTCTTCCAAGCAACCACATCTGGGGTCTTGCAACTCCCCGCACTCTTGCCCCCGGTCCTCCAGCACCGTCTCTCCTGCAGGCACCTGATCCCGGCCACTAACCTCTCCCCGGGGAGAGCCCAGCTAATCCAGGCAGTCACTTGTTGCTGTAATCCTCTCTCTCCCTCCTTCCCCTCTGCCGGCTGAGCCCAAAGTCCTTCCCGGCAGCGGGACCTGTAGGTCCTATTAAAGCTTCAGCCCAGGGATATAAAAGAACGTGAGCATCTCTCTGAGGCAGAGAGCATTAATGCAGTAGACGGGAGGGGAGAAATGCAGCTCTAGCCCAGGCTCAGCTGAAAGCCGAGCACCTTCCTGGCTCAGCGGCATGGGCTGAGCTCTGCCACCAGCCCAGAGCTGCAGCCTTGAGTGGGGAGACAAGGCAAAAGGCACAGGAGGGAGAGGACGGTATCCCCCCACGGCCCCGCTGTGGGAGGCTGCCGTGGCGAGCCTTCTCCCCCTGTGATGTTCCCCCCCGGAGCCGGTGTGGGATGCCGCCGTGGTGAGCCTTCTCCCCCTGTGATGTTACCCACCGGAGCCGGCGCAGGCGTGGGAGCCGCTGGGGAGCCGCCGGTGCCCGGGAGCTGCGGGCTGGGCACAGCAGGGTAAGGCTGGGCTTTGGCTTGCATGGCATTTGCTGGGCATGCTCGCTATTAGTGTTCTACTGATGGGTCATTTATTGGGCCTAATAATTGGGTGACAGATGGTTATTTAATTGTCAGAACGGCCAGCGTGCTGGTAGGTTATTTATAGGAGTGACTTCTAACCACTTGAAAAAACACTTTCTCACTGATTTGCTTCTCAGCTGGTAATGCTGTGGGTAGGTGGTATGTAGCCCCTTATGAGCTGCGTGTGATACAGGGCACGTTAGGGATACACGCAAGGACCGGGGGGGCCAGCTCAGGCAGGGGCCGGCAGCCGTGCCAGCTGTGGGATGCTGGTGAGTGTGCTGGGCGCTACTTATGTGAGCAGCTCATAAGCCACGGCTCTGACCTGCAAGCACTTCTCACGGCTGGGTGCACTCTGCCTTGGATGGGGTGCCCCAGTTTTGCTTTGAAACCTGGTGACAACCATCTAGTTACAAGCAGCCGTGAAAGCAGGGGAGGGTCCTGGCTTGCTCAGGGCGGGTGGTCAGGTTAGATGACTGCAATGCTCCTTTCTGGCCCCGGACACAGCAAATTTTCAAAACCTGATGCACAAACACGTGTCAAGCGTGGTGGTGGGGACCTCCAGCCCCCTCGCCTCCCCCTGAAAGCTGGCAGCTCCTGCGCTGCTGAGCTCAATGCTTCTCTGGTGGCTCCAGGAAAAGCCACCAGAGACTCCCAGCTCGTGGGGACGGAGGAATTTGCTTCGCCTCATGAGAACCAGTTGAATAGCAGAGGAAGAAAGAGGAATAAATCATTCAATGGAAAAATAAAATGCTCAGATTCACACCATACATTACTTGCAAGGAGCAATTCCTCTGGTACAATAGCTCAGATCTCCTCTGGAGCAGGATAAGGACTTCAGGGGTTCTTTGACCCTCACCGTGCCAGAGGGGTGCCAGCACAGCCGCCAGCTGGAGCCAGGAGGGAGCCCCACCATCTTAAAGCAGCAAATCCCACTGGCCCCTCGTCTCCTTTCTGTTTTCCTGCTTGGTTTATTGCCTTCATCGTTCCTGATGTGGAGGCATGGGAGCAGCCTGACACCAGCCCGGCAGAGCCTTCCCCGACGGGGCAAACCCAGGCTAATCCCCCCACCACGCACCGGGCCTCCCCCTGATCCTCTCCCCATATATTATATATCTAGGAGCTCTATTTTCACACTCCTTGAGAGGTGTGAATCCGTCAACCAGAACAATCCTTCACTAGCTGTAAACTGGTGCCATGACTCAGGAACTAATTAACGGCTATTAGATAACGCAATTAGCACCACAAACTGTCACCCTCCGTGAGTGTCCCTTCCCTTTGCGTGCATGAGCCATAAACACAAGTATCTGTTCAGCATCTTCTATCCCTCCCCTCTTTCTTCTCCCTCCTCTCAAATTCTGGTTGTGGCTGGGCTAACTGCCCAGCCCCGCATCACATCAGCAGTTTGACATGACGGAACTAATCCCATTAAGAGTTTCACCCTCTCGGCGCTTTTAGGAAGGCCAAGACAAGCAGGGGGCCAGCAGGAGGGCTGGCCCAGCTCTTCCCGACGTCTACGCCAGAGCTGATGTGCCCTGGCCCCAGCCCTCTGCATCCAGCCGGAGCAGGGGGTGATGTGTGCCTTCCACCGGGATGTGGGATGTCTCCTCCTGGAGATGGGCAGCACCTGGAGCCCCACAAGGTCCATCAGGAGCTGGCAGCCACGGCCACCCCAACCCTGCTGGGGTGGAAGCCCCTGGGCTCAAGGTCTCTTCAGCTTTGCTGTTCCTCCAAAGGGCTGACTGCACCCATGCAGGGCAAAAGCTCATCTCCTTTGGGAGCAGCTCACACTTGGAAGCCTCTGCAAAAGTAATGTTCTCTCTAATTCCTCTCCTTCCCCTACAAACGTCTTCTTCCCCTGACTGGCGTGTGAGTGTGGGGCTTGGTTTCTGGTGGCGTGCGTGCACAGCCCTGCTCATTCCCAGAGACCTCACTTCAAGATGCACATGGACCAGCCGTGACTCTGCCCCCACCTGCCCCCGCTCCCCCCGCCCAGCCCTGAGGATGATGATGGGGCTGGGACGGAGGCAGTGACAGAGCAGGGAGGGGGGGCAGCTGGTGATGGCATGAGGAATGGGGGCTGTGGAGGGGTACAGGGAGCAGAGGCAGGGGACACTGGGGCAGTAGGGCTGCTTGCTCCAGAAGCTCATCCCACAGCTCGACGTGCCACCATAACACGGGCATGCGTAAATACCAGCCTCTCCCACTGTCTTTGCCGTGCCAGTGGGGAGAGTGGCAATCTCCTGCCACGTGGGGAGTGACAGGGTGGGCAGGAGGGAGTGAGACCCTTCATGGGGACATGGGCTGAGTGCTCAGTAGGTGCTCGGTCACTAATTGCACCCGATGGAGCACCTGCCTGTAGCCAGTGCAGACTTTTTGGGCACAGGATGACCATCAGCAGCAGTCCATGACAGGGATTTCTCCTTTCCTACCTGGCAGCAGGCTGCAAAGCACTTTTTGTAGGGGCTGACAGGCTGGGAAGGCTTGCCGGCGTGGCACATGAGGTGTGTGGCAAGGAAACAGCAGGAGCTTTCCACCGTGCCCTCAGATGTCACCCTGTGACCAAGGAGGGGTGGGCAGGACTGGCTTTGCTCTCTTGCTCTGGAGCAGTCTCCTCGCCCGACAGTGGTGGCACCCATGATCTCAGGCAGCGATGGGGACCCTGCTGTGCCAAGTGCTCCCAAAATAGGTGCACCCCACCGAATTACAACCTTCTCTGCTTGGATCTGCGGCTGCTTGTGCCTCGTGTCTTCATCCATAACATGCAAGACGTTGGGTGGGAAGGGAAAGGTGTCTCCCTGTCTTGAGCACATGCTTGCTGAGTGCTGCAGCGGCCACAGAAACCCTTAGACCAAAAGATGCTACAGGTGAAGAGTTGGAGGCTCCTAATGGCTTCGATGGAGAGGAGAAAACCATCCATAAATCACTGCCAGAAGTCCTAGGGAGGGAGGAGGCTGGTGATGGAGTCTGCTGCAGCTAGCTGGCAAGAGCAAGTCTGGGAGAGAACCCCCTGAGTGCTGCAGACCAGGGATGGTGTGTGCAGGCTGAAAAGCCCATTGGTGCTGCAGGTAGGGGCCTCAGCCCCAGGAGCCCTTCTGAAGCGGCCTCTAGGCTTTGCCAAGGCTCCATCTCCTCCCTGGCTGAGGTGCCGGGAGGGAGGCGGGGGGCAAAGAGGGATGGAAACAGGGAGGGTGATGTGGGATGGGGAGGGAGAGGAGAAACGTGCTCCTGGAGGTGCAGGAGGAGAGAGAGGGGCACTGGGGGACATATCGGGGAGACATTTAGTAGGGAGACCCCAGGGCCTGGAGAGGTCCCTTGGTGTCTGGGGGCTTCACGGTGTGGGGGACAGTGATGTGGCTGGTGTGAGAGTGGAGTCACCCCGGTGAGTCCGTTGCAGCACCTGCATGCTCCCTCCATCCTTGGGTACATCCTGGGGTCGCGGGCAGAGATGGGGTTGCCCGAGGACTGTGCCCCACGCAGCCTGGGTGCTCTCCATCCCAAAGGCAAACAGCAGGATCTATCCCCAGTGCCTATTCATGGCTTGGTCAGTCGCTCTGAGACCTGGTGAACTCATAGCATCCTTGCCCTGCTCCCAGCTCCGGGCTGAGGTGCCTGCCCTGCTCAGGGAGGCAAAGGCAGTGCCGGGCTGTTTCGGCGAGCTCAGAGAGAGTGTCAGGGACAGAAGAGAGAGACGGCGGAATGGAGAGAGCAGAAGCTGGGGAAAAAAGGGGTGCCCAATAGGCTGGGGCATGGCAGAAGATAGCTAGGGTCTCTGAGGTGGGGGTTAGCGGTGTACACATCTTCCAGCTTGTACGTGGTGTTGTTGTACGCCTGTGTTGTATGTATCTTCACACCCTTAACCATTCTTGTTCCCCCTCCTACCCTCAAACAGGAGATTGCTTTATTTTTGCCCTTCAGTGAAGGCTCATTTTCAAAATACCCGTTGAAGTCTTTCACCCTGAGGCTGCGTTTGCCTCTGTGTCAGCACACCAGTTTCCAGCATGACCTCTGGGTGGCATCCAAAGACATGCGAGCGAACCAGTCTTCTCCTCCATTTCTTGTGACCTGTACAAACAGTTTTATGGAGCAGGATAAGATAGACTTTTCTTACTTCGGGCAACTGAGAACACAAGCCTCTGTCAAGGCTGATAATGAATTAAATGCACTTAGAAGGGGGCTGCCAGTTCACGAACTGAAGTGAAAAAAACCTGAAACCCTCATTTTAGCAGAGATGAAGGAAAGGTTTCTTTTCAAGATTTTCAAATTCTTCCTGGGAGAGCTGGGGTAGATGTCTGCTTGATTGCTAGCTTGTCTGATCGGTTTGATTAGCTGTTACAAGAATGACAGCTAAATCTCTCCATATCACCAAAGTGAAGACTTTAAAACTCATTTCAATTGTACTGAAGCCAACCCCCAAACTGCCACCATTACATAGTTCTAAGCCATTTTATACTCTTATCACCTCTTCTCGCATCCCTGGCTGGGTGCCCAGGAAGGATGGCAGCAGAAACCGCTTACCCTGTCCCTTGATGCATCCCTTGCACTTGGAACTGGGTGCAAAGCCAGGCAGTGCCACCCGGCTTTCTCACCCCATCAGTATTCAGTATCTACTGAAGGGTGTTGCTTTCTTTTCAAAGCCCTTTGTCTTCATGGGCCGTGGGTAACAGGCTCAGAGGATAATGGTACAGAGGTATTTCTCTGTCCCTCACCCACATGTAAGAAAAGCCCAGTCGCTATCGCAGCTGTAGCCTTGCTAATGCAGAAGCTGCTTTAATGGCTACATTGGTACCCAGGCTTTAGCATCGCAGCAGCCGTGCTTCCATTTTCTCACACCTGCATCTCTTTAAAAAGCAGGTATATTAAAACCTTGGCTGCTGATGACAGAAATCTCCTACCCTCAGCACAAACGAAAGGCAAAGGCATTTCTTTTAAAAGACTTTAAAAATAAGAACTGATCCCAAAGCCTGCCAAATCCCATTTTGGAGAAGCGCACATTAGTGGTGTGTTTGTACGTTTAGCAAAATCAAATTCAGGAGTCCCAGGCGCTTGGAGCCAGCACCATTACCCAAGCCAGCTTGCAGAGACATGCTGTGCCAAGCGCTCCCACTGCGTGTACCGGCGTGGACGCCCGCCCGCTGTGCCAGCTCCCGCTGGGCTACCGGCAGCAGTGCCCATGGTGCTGGGTGGGCTCTCTCAGGACCCCCGCCCCAGGCACCGGGTAGAGCTGCTGGGAAGGCTGCCCTTGCTGGGCTGGTGGGGTCAGGGTGCCCCCAGCACCCAGGGTGATGCTGGTGAAGGTCCAGCAGGTTTCGGAGACCTGGGTGGTGTGGGAGAGGCAGGTCTGATGGGAAGCTCCTCTGTCCAGCCCACTTCCCCCGGCACCTTTGCTTCTCCTTCCCCTTCCAGGAAATTCCCTTTCATCCCAACACATCAGTTTTGGTCCATTGCTTTTTATTAAGGTCCATTCTCCTCTTACCTTGTGGGGAGGGTTAGCCACAGCCATCTCGGTTTGGATGAAGGCAGTCTTTCTGTCCATAATTCTTGCCACCTTTCATAAATAATTCCAGGTAGCAGGCTGAGATGGCTGCCTTCACCCCATACATCTCCACGGCCTGTGTGGCTGCAACTGCAGTGTGATGCGGGACTGGGGGAAGGGGCCAGCATTGCCCGGCATCGCTGGCTGATGGCACTCATGGCCCCTTCCCTCTCCCATGCCTGTTGGGGCTGGGCTGTGAACCAGGCCAAGCCAAATGACCTGGTTTTAGCTTTGTTTGGATTTTCAGCATCTGCCTCCGAGCAGTGTCACCCCTTTGTCAAGACCACCTCTGTGGGAAAGGTTGGTGCCCCCTCAGTGAGACGTTGTGGGACTCGCACGAACTCCTTGGGGCTGAAGCTGTAGTGTAACTTGCTGTTTTCCCTGTCCCAGATTTCATCTTCCAGAAGGAGCTGTTTGCTGCCAGAGACCCAGGTGAGCTGAGCGGACCATGGCACAGGCTTTGCAGGGTAGCTCTGTCTTGGGGAGGTGCTTTGGGGAGGCCAGTGGGACATTTCTGGTTCATACCATAAACCTGCTCTCATCCCTGGGACAGGGCACCGGTGCTGTGCCGTGCTGTCCTTGCAGCCAGAGCTGTGCGTCGCTGCTCGGCTCCGCAGCCCGCTTTCTCCTGCGGCCTCTTAGCCTCTCTGCGTGTCTCCCTGGGGCACACCAGCCAGCACTGTGCTCCTGCTGGGAGGTGGTTCCTGGCCCTGCAGAGAAAAAAACCATCGCACCCTGGCCAAAGGGTCCCTGCAGCCCTGTGTGTCTCCTCCATTGCTAAACAGGGATGCAAAAGTTGCCTTCAAAGAGCTCCCGGCGGAAGGCTGCAATGGCAGAGGGAAACCCAGTAACACTGGGGATTTTTTTGGGGCTCTAGCCAACAGCAGTGCTGGCCTGGGAAACTGAGGAGAGAGCAAATGCTGCCAGCACAGGCTGGCAGGTATGATATTTTCCCTTTCTGTCCCCGCTCCCCTTGTAGACCCCATGCACAACCTCTCTGCTCAGCCCTGGCAGGCGAAGATGGCCAACCTGACCTACGACAACTTCACCCTGGGCAACCGTTCCGAGGTGGCCATCCAGCCTCCCACCAACTACAAGACGGTGGAGATGGTTTTCATCGCCACGGTCACCGGCTCGCTCAGCCTCGTCACTGTGGTGGGGAACATCCTGGTGATGCTGTCCATCAAGGTCAACCGCCAGCTCCAGACTGTCAACAACTACTTCCTCTTCAGCCTGGCCTGTGCGGACCTCATCATCGGGGTCTTCTCCATGAACCTCTACACAGTCTACATCATCAAAGGCTACTGGCCGCTGGGGGCCGTGGTGTGCGACCTGTGGCTGGCCCTGGACTACGTGGTGAGCAATGCCTCTGTCATGAACTTGCTCATCATCAGCTTTGACCGGTACTTCTGTGTCACCAAGCCCCTGACGTACCCAGCCAGGAGGACCACCAAGATGGCAGGGCTAATGATCGCAGCGGCGTGGATATTGTCCTTCATTCTCTGGGCCCCTGCCATCTTGTTCTGGCAGTTCATTGTGGGCAAGAGGACGGTCCCTGAGAGGGAATGCTACATCCAGTTCCTCTCCAACCCAGCGGTGACCTTTGGCACGGCCATCGCTGCTTTCTACCTGCCCGTGGTCATCATGACGGTGCTGTACATCCACATCTCCCTGGCGAGCAGGAGCAGGGTGAGGAGGCACAAGCCTGAAAGCAGGAAAGAGAGGAAAGGCAAGTCCCTCAGCTTCTTCAAGGGCCCCCTGATCAAACAGAACAACAATAATTCCCCCAAGAGGCCTGTGGAGGTGAAGGAGGAGGTGAGGAATGGGAAAGTGGACGACCAGCCCTCAGCACAGACAGAGGCCACTGGCCATCAGGAGGAGAAGGAGACCTCCAACGAGTCCAGCACTGTCAGCATGACCCAGACCACAAAAGACAAGCCCACAGCAGAAATCTTGCCAGCGGGGCAAGGACAGAGCCCATCCCACCCCCGGGTGAACCCATCTTCCAAGTGGTCCAAGATTAAGATTGTCACCAAGCAGACTGGGACCGAATGCGTCACCGCCATCGAGATCGTCCCAGCTAAGGCAGGAGCCTCTGACCACAACTCCCTGGCCAACAGCCGCCCGGCCAACGTCGCTAGGAAGTTTGCCAGCATTGCCAGGAGCCAAGTACGGAAGAAGCGCCAGATGGCAGCCCGGGAGAAGAAAGTCACCCGCACCATATTTGCTATCCTGCTAGCCTTCATACTCACGTGGACTCCATACAATGTGATGGTCCTCATTAACACCTTCTGTGAGACCTGCGTGCCCGAAACAGTGTGGTCCATCGGCTACTGGCTCTGCTACGTCAACAGCACCATCAACCCAGCCTGCTACGCCCTCTGCAATGCGACTTTCAAGAAAACCTTCAAGCACCTTCTTATGTGCCAGTACAGGAACATTGGCACAGCCAGATAAACCGGCACTCAGGGACCACTTCAGCAACGTTACGGAAGCCCTTCCCTTTGCCTCCTTTGCCGGGGTGGGCTTCCTCTGCTCCCCACTCACAACGGTGCAGACTGTGCCGTGATTGCAGATGACGCCCTTCATCCAGTGCTGACGAAGGTCCAAGGCACCTCTGAGCTGCGGCTGCCTCACCCTGGCCCTGGGGACTAACGTGGGGAGCCAGCGGGAAAGCCGGAGGGAAGAGAAGGAGATGCGCTCACGAGGACCCTTCCCCAGCTCCCTGCTCTGAAGAGATATTGGCCAAACGGCATCAGTGTTTGTCCTAAGACTGGATGCCTCTTCTCCCCCCCCCGGCTGACCGTCTCCAGGCCATCAGAGCTTGTCTGCATGCAGACGGCCTAATGCTGGATGCTTTCAATAGGTTTTAAACTGTTTATTACCCAAGAAATGAAAAGAAAGCAGGGCCAAACATTTGTCAGCCATCTTGAACCAGGCTGGCTCGGGCATGCTCATGGGGAGTCCTGCTGGGACAGCCAGACCCCCTCCCAAGGCAGTCAAGATTACACCCTAGCAGATTGGGCAAGCTCCTTCCTTTCCCTTGAGAGATGCCATGGTACATCCTCACCCAGGGACCCGGGAGGTGTGGAATTTTTCCCTGGACTTCAGCTCCGCTCTCCCCTTCATGCCCTTTCTGCCCTTGGCCAGCAATTGGCTGGACAGACAGACAAACCAAGCATCTCACTCCTGGGTGAGGAGTGTGAAACCCAGTCACGTCCTACAGTGACGGAAACTAAAACTGCAAAGAAAAGCAGTGGTGCGGTAGAGGACTTCTCTCCACGACCCTGGGGAAACGTGGGCCCTGAGAAGTCAGCAGCAGCGACAGTGAAAATAACTGTCCTTGGGAGGGACGGGGAGAGTTGGGGGGTCTTGGAGGGGGTTGGGAAGAGGGTCTACAATGTGGCCGAGGTGTCCTGTATCTCATCTCGGCCATGAGCAGGTCCCTGCTCTCCCCATGGCGGGTGTGGGAGGCCTGATGCACGGCTCTGGGGAGGCAAGAGAGGACAGCAGTGGCCCCCAGCCCTGCTCCTGCCCTGGGTGCAGGGGGGGAACACCCCAGGGAGGCTGAAGGAGCCGGCTGCTGAGCTTTGTAAATGGATGTAAACCTGTTGTTGGTGTCGTGGCGGAGCCCTCAGCATGCAGGCTTCAGCCAGCGTCTCCAGCCCCCTCCCAGCCCACCTATGTGTGCAGCCCGGACCACCCCAGGGCTGCTCCTCAGCTTCGCCCAAAGCTGGGTCTCTGCAAGCCTTGGTGGACATGGCTGGGTGAAGGTGAGGGATGGGACAGGGCGACGATGGCACTGGCAAACTCCATATCCATTCCCACGGCGGGGTGATGCTGTGCAACCTGGAGAAAGTCTGCCCCGGCCCAGATGGGGATCCCCCCGCCACTGCCTTTAGGATAATCCACATACCGGTGCCCAAAATGCCTGGCGGGCCTTTTAAACTGTTACAACCACAGCCCAACCCACCCCCAGACAAATAAAGACCTCGCACCAGAAACCAACAGCCATGGCGTAAGGAATGAATGAGTCGTCACCTGGTCGCTCCTGCCCAGCTTCCCAGTGTCACCCACTGGTGACATTCCCTGCAGCGTGTGGGCAGCAGCCCCATCCCTGCCACCACGTGCGTGTGGCACCCAGGTCCTCACCGCCAGCCGCGGGGTGACTTCACTGCTGGTCCCGGTGGGGTCAGCAAAGCTGGGGTTTCTAGCACAGCAGCACCTCATGGGGATGACAGGTGGGTTCCAGTATTTTTTTTTTTAAAGATTTTTATTGGAAAAGAAAACAAACCCCATTTTCCAAAAGAAGTGAGAGCTCCGACCCAGCACTGGTGTTGGCATGTTGAAGGCAGAGGGGCTGCAGCCCCGGCATGGACACACATGGTTAGAAGTGATGGAGGAGAGGGGACGTGGTGGTTCCTGGGGGCGGTGGTTTTGTTTTCCCCGGCTGCTGCAGCAAAGTCATGCCCTGGCCGAAGGGATGCTGGAAGAAGCCTCCCGAGCTGAGAGCAGTCCTCATGTGAGTAAGGGGCATGAGTGATGGGGTTACTCCGGCATTCAACACCCAGCCCTTCCCTCCGGCACTGGTACCTGGCAGAGGAGCTAGGAGGCTCCCGGGCTTGTCAAAGGATGCTCTAAAGGCAACTCATTTGCGCCAGAGGATGGAAAAATGTGTGTTCCCATCCCAGCTCTCCAGGCGCATCCCAGTGAACCCCGACACCAGCCCAGAGGAGGTGAGCGGGATGCACTGGCAGTGGCGGCGGGGCAGCGGGGGGGCTGGGGTGGGCAGCCCCTCCTGCGGGGTGGGTTTGCTCTCTACAACACTAGCGATTAAAACAAGGCATCTCAGTGAAAGAGGAGGTCATGGAAAAGAAGAAGGAAAGGAGGAGGAAGACTGGAGCGTGGGCCGGCTGCAGGTGGGCGTCCAGCCCCGTAGGCACCGTGTTGAGGGGCCGATGAGGATGCTGGCTTCCCGCTCTAGTCCTTCCCCTTGCCCTTCTTTGCTGCACCCGAGAAACACAGGAGACAAGAGTTAGTGCATCCGCTGGCAGCTCACCGATCCCCTAGGTGCTGCCGTGGCAGAAACGTAGCCAGCGCGGCCGGCTCGGCACAGCGCAGGGGCCACATCCCTGCAGGCAGCCTCCCCCCACCATGAAAAGCCACATTTTGCACCACCCCACTGAGGAGAGCGGGAAATCCCTGTCCCACCGAAGCTGGCAGTGACTTGTGGGGGAACCAGGATTTTTCCTAGCAGCACCTCCATCCCACCCAGCCAGCAGCCAGACTTTGGGGCTGTCGCATGTGCTGATACAGAGGGAAGAGCATCTTCCGTGATCCCCCACACCACCAACAAAGCCCAACCCCAAGGGACCAAGCTACCCTTGGAAAGTGTCTGCCTGGGGTCCCAGCAGGACCCTTCTGAGGACAGGAGTGGTGGGGACTGACCTTTGGACTTCGACTTGATCTTGGAAGAGCACGGCTTGGTCACATAGACGATCTCCTCACACTGGGCATTGTACAGGGCTTTCTTCAGGATGCCAGAGCGGGTTTTCACGCCCGTCTGAGCACTACACCCCCCCCAGCTCTCAAATTTGTACTTGCAGTCGGCTGGAAGAGAGGGGAGACGCATCAGCGCTGGCCAGGACCCAGCGTGGGCACCAGCCCCAGCCACCCAGCCCAGGGTGGACCCCAGATCCCCCACCACCTTGCGCCCACCTCCAAACTTCTTCTTCCAGTTGCAGGGGATCTTGCACTTGAGCTTCTTACTCTCATCTTTGCAAGTTCCCTCACGGTAGCCCAGGCCGCAGTCCTTGCTGTTGGGGACGCAGGGTCCCCAGCGCCAGTCCTCGCACTCGGAGCCGTCCTTCTTCGCCTTCTCTGCGAGGGAAGGGGGAGCGGGTGCTCGCTGCAGGGACATGGGAGCACGCCCCGGAGCTGCCCCCTGCCCCACCGGCCCCCCCCCGGCCCCCAGCCGCCCCTCACCTTTCTTGTTCTTGCCAGCCTCGGCAGTGGCGGCCAGCAGGATCAGCACCAGGAGGAGGAGGAGGCCCCGGACCTGCATCCTGCCTGGGGAGGAGGGAGAGGTTGAGGTGGGTTGAGGGGTCGGGGCACAATGCGGCAGCAAGGAGGGGGCATGGGGGGGGCACACCTGGGAGTGAGACGGCGGCTGCCTCCTTTGCACACATGCACCTGTGGGCGCGCGTGTACACCCCCATGCCCTGCTCGTTGCCACCCGTTAGACCGTGTGTATTAATTACAATAGGAAGGTTAATTGTGCAGCTGCCTCCGGCCAGGGAGCTGTTGGGCTGGAGCTTGTTCCCATCCCTTCAGCGCCCCCCATCACCCTGTGTCTGGCCAAAATGCTCTCACGGGGACCCCCGCACCCCACACAGCAGCTGGGCAAGGCCCTTTGGTTGGGTGCACCCAGCACCAGGCTGCCCCAGGGTCCGTGCTGCTCCTGCTCCCGGAATGCAAAGCAGCCCCTGCCTGCATGCTGGCAGCAGCGGTCCTGCTCCACAGTGCCGGTCCTCAGCCCCTACCCCCCTGTATTTCTCTGTGGCTCCTTTATCCAGCACCCAGCAGGCTGCCACCCCACGCCAAAGAGCCCTGGGGCTGGGGGAGCGCAGCTGCCATGGTACCTTTCTCTAGCTCCGGAGGAATCCCGGGGAGGGGGGAAGAAAAAAGCCCAGCAAAAACAAACCCACTGCCATGAGGGGTCTGAGAGCTAAACCAGCAGACTAAACACCTAAAAAAAAAAAATCCCCACAGCGTGGGAGCTCGTTGGAGAGATGGAGCGGGAGAGCTGCGCCCACTGCTGGCACCGCGGCAGCTGGCACAGCACCTGTGCATGCAGAGGGTGTGTGTGCATGCATCTGCATGTGTGTGCACGCACCTGGGAGCAGGTCGGGGACAAGTGTGCATGCACACAAGGGTGCAGCTCCTGGGGCCCTGACGCTCCCCCCTCCACGGTGGCCTTGGGCCAGGTGACAGTTCCCCCCCGGCTGCCACCACGAGCGCCCGTGGGACACTGCTGCCAACACTGGGGTCCCAGCTCCCGCTCCCAGCAGGAATGCAGACGTGCAGAGCCAGTGTCTCAAGTCTGGTGGCCCCTTCCCTGATCCCCCAAGCCTTTTAGGATGACACCCATATCTGCGTGGCAGCAGCCAGCTAGCAAATATATTACATGGCTCCATGATGGGCTTGGCAGGACCGGGCTGTAGAGGTCAGGATGCACGGTGTGCCCCAGGGGGACATCAGCGCAGGGAAGAGCCCGGGGTCAGCATTTGCTCCCTGCTCCCTGGGCAGCGTGCCGGAGAGAGCAGCTCCCCGCATTATTCAGGCTCCAGCTCAATCACCTTTCATGCATCCGCCGCCGCGAAGCGGCCGGCTTCGCTCTGCATTGAACTGTCACAGGGAATTACACAGCCCGGCTGGCTGAAGGCGCAGCCGAGGGGGTGAGAGCTACCTTCCCCCTCGCCTAGCCCGGCTGGGAGCCATCCTGCCGAGCACGGCACGGCTCAGCTCTGTTCCCACCCAGCTGCCTTCAAAGCGGGCAAGAGCTCAGCCAGGATGGGCTGGTTACAGATGGCAAGGCTGGGGCTGAGCTGAGTTGTGGGCGCTCCTGTTCGCACTTTCTGCAGCAGCTCAGATGGGGCAGCACCTCTGATGCCTGCACTATTCAAAGCATCCCCCTGATTTCAGGTGCTCTGTAAACTTCTTCCATCCTTTGCTGCAGAGAATTTCCCTGTGCTCCTGCACCCACCTCACAGCCCAGTGCCTTCCAGCTCAGGTCCTGCGGACTCGGCTTCCGAGTGCCCAGGGCTGATAGCCCCAGCTGCCGTGCTCATCCCTGCCTCACCTCCAGGCATGGACACCCTCTGCTCCCCACGGCACAGGTACCTCGGAGCCCTGCCCATGTGTACATGGGGATGGGGGGGGGGTGGGGGTCCGAGGGGCAGCCCAGCTACAGCCCCAGGGACTCCTGGATCTGCTCCCAGGCTCTGCCCAGCACATCATGTCCCCTAGGCAAAGGTCTGCAAGGATCCTCAGCCACGGCTCATCCTAAAGCATTCATAAGGGAAAAGGACTGCAGTTTTCCAGCTGGTTTTCCAAACAGCCTGATCCCTTCTTTGCTGGTCAAACAAGAGCCGTTCCCAGTCGGGCTGCCAGTGCCTTTAGGCATGTTTGCACAGCCCAGCTCCTCCCGCATCCCTGCAGGGCCCTGGCTCCTCTCCTGCTCAGATCCCGGCTGGCTCTCAAAGCGCGTTGGTCTCTCCCAGGAACGGGCTGTACAGGCAGAGCAGCCTAGAGCCTGACCACACCGTGGCAGTCCTGGTTTCCCCTTCTCCCCCCCCCCCAGCTGGTTTTGAATAACCTAGGATCAGCTCCATAAACTAAAATTGCCTGGTGATGCTGAAGCAGAGCCCAAATCCCCACCACTGCAATGGGAGAGCCTGGACTCCTCTCTGGACACCGCTCAGGGCCAGGCAATGCCACCGGCAAGTGCTTCTCCGGGCCACGGCATCCTCGCCAGCTCCTGTCCCCTCACTGCTGCCCCGATGGGCTGTCAGCCCCCTCGCAGCCCCTATTCCAGCAGCGGGACCTCTCGGCTCAGCAAAAGTTGCAGTTGGCTCTGGCAGAGGTGGGCGCAGGACTGGTGCTCTCCCTCCCGTGGGCTGAGCTGCTCCCCAGGCGCTGGGCAGGGACCCCATGGCTTGGGGTACCCAGCACCCCTCCAGCAGGAATTTCCCTGCTGCCAGGAGAGGGGAGACTGAGCTTTTCCATGTTGAGCCAAGGCGTTAGCGGGATCAGGAGGCTCTGCTGGAGGTACTGGAGGGGAGCAGAGCCGCGGGGGCTGTGGGGCTTTCCAGGAGACAGCCTCACCTTGCCCCTCGCAGCGAGGAGATGGTGCTACGGGG
>NW_010973132.1:3195966-3196215 GCF_000737465.1 Haliaeetus leucocephalus | reverse complement strand
CCCCCAGGACCGGAGGGCGGGCTGTGGGGGGGGGATTTGGGGGGTGTCCACACTCACCTGCGGAGCGGTGCGCGGTGCGGAGCTGCTGCCTTTGTGTGGCGGCCGCGTGCGGAGCCCCCGCGCAGCGCACAGCGGCCCCTGACGTCGGGCTCGGCTGGCAGCAAAAAAGGTGGTTTTTTAGCCCAAAAAAACTTTGCGCAAGCTCCTCCTCTGCACACACACACACACACACCCCCCCCCCCCACCCCC
>NW_010973132.1:3147747-3195812 GCF_000737465.1 Haliaeetus leucocephalus | reverse complement strand
GGTTCCAACGGGACACGTCGCTGTGTGTGTGTGTTCCCCTTGCCCACCCTGTCTCACCTTCCTCCGGGCTCTGCTTCTTGCGTTGCTTTTCAAGTACTTTTTTTGTCGTGGTACCCACGAAGCCGTGGAGGGGGGGGGGGTTCAGCTGAGCACGCACCCCCAACATCACTGAGCGGCTGAAGGGGTGGTTAATGGTTGGACTCGATGATCTTGATGGTCTTTTCCAACCTAAATGATTCTATGATTCTATGAACAGCCGGGCACAGCTCCCCTGAGACCCACTGGAAGATGGCCCCTGGGGGTAGATGGAGTGAAGGGAACCCCCTCCATGTTTCCACCACCAGCTCCGTGGATGCCTCCTTCCCCATCAAGGCCACTGGCGTTGATGGACAGACAGACCTTTCATGGTCTCTACCCTTTTCACCCTTCTCCACTTGTTTTGCCCCTTGCGGGAGGGTACCAGGGAGGGGGGGGAGCTGCTCAGCACCTGAAGCCCCACATCACTTTCATGATGGCCCAGGTATCTCCACAGCCCCGTTCCTCGTGACCTGCCTGTCCTGAGCTCAGCCATGCTGCAGCCCTTCTCCTTGGACCCAGCAGCGATATGAGGTCAGACTGCTGGTTGGGGGTGAAAGGACCTTGATATGAAGTCAGACTGCTGGTTGGGGGTGAAAGGACCTTGCAGACATGACCGTTCCCTTCCCCCCCATCCACCCCTTTTTCTTAGGCGGTGAGGAGAGGCCAAGCCAACTCTCTTCTGGAGTTACCAGCCAGAAAGGCGAGTGTCATGCCAGAAGAATGGGGCTGTGGTGGGGAACGGAGCCATTTTTCCACCCCTTACCCTGGAAGAAGGCTGCGCCCAGAGCAGGGCCGCCCCGTGGGGGGGTGGGGGGGGGGGGGTGGTTTCTATGCTTCACAACCAGGAATCTCTCCGAGAGATTCCCGCATTTAACTCACACCCTGCCGGCAGTTTCCTGAACATCTGCAGAGGTTTCAAAGAGGGCTGGCAGCAGTGGGAACATATCATCTCCTCTGCCCGCTGCACACACAGCAACGGGTGCAGAAATGGGTCCTGACAGCCGGACAGGTAGCAAAGCCAATAGCCCCCCCAGCCCTACATCACTGGGCCTTTAAACCAAAGCCGAAGCAAGCTGCTGAAACAAACTTCATGGTGGAAAAGAAGGGGAAGGGCCTAGGTGTGCTGCTTTTGGCTGGGGTTCAGTGGTATCAGGTTTGCGAGTCTGAGTTATGGGACCGTGATGAGCAAACCAGGGCCCGGTGGAGCTGTGCAAGAGCTAGGTGCGGGGCGAGTGCTGCTGCTTTTCTTCAGCTGTCTCAGGCCGGGAGCCAGAGACCCCACTGGGCTCCTCAGGGCAGAGCAGCCCAAGGTACGGCAAAGCCCGGTGCAAATTTTCGCTCCTTCCTCCGTTTCCAGTTGTTCCCGTTCCCCTCCTGTTGCCTGCTCAGGCTGGGGACCAGGAGACAGGTGCTGGCTGTGTGGGACAGCAGACATACGTTGGTGCATGTCACTCTCGGCAGTGGCTGTTCTTGGTCCCTTCGGGCTCTTCCCTGAGGGATGCAGAGGGGGAACGGCTCCTTCCCCAGCTCAAACAAGCAGCACAAGGCTGTATTTGCAGAAAAAGGGGCCTCATACCAAGGGAAGGAGGGAAGAGAGGGAGCATGACCAACCCAGGTGTGTTTCCCTGCAATTGCTTAACTTGAGCTTTTTACCTCTAAAAATGTCACAAGATAATTCATGGCATGTCAGCTTCGCATTTTCCATCTCCAGTCGAAGCCTGGCCCTTGGGGCACTGTTAGTGCATGGTGCGGCAGTGCCAGCGCAGGGACACAGCTGCATATGGGGGGGGGGAGGATGGGGATGGGGACGGGACGGATGCGTTTTCCTTGTTCAGACTTGCAGAGGCGGACGTGCAGCAGGTAATCATTAACAGGGCCAACTGCTGTCACCCCAGCTCTGTTTAGCTGGGGCTGGGCTTGCACAGCCTTCCCCAGCCTGGACACGTGCCCCCCCATGCATCTGCTCCCAGGTACATTTCCATTCCACGGGAGGTCAGACAGACCTCTGGCTCTCTGACACCCAGCTGAAAGGGAGAACGGGGAGATGCCGAGGCCCTTCGGAGAGCAGGGCAGGGCTCTCTCCCAAAAGGTAGATTGCCCCTTTCCTACAGCGATCGCATTTTGGGACCACTTCTCTCCCCCACCATAAATTTGACACCGGGGCGGCTGGAAAACTCTAATTGCCATGGTTACTGAAGGTCCTCGCTGCTGAGACATGGGCCAAGCGCCAACGCGACGGGGTCTGGGCACAAGCAGAGCGGGCCCCCTCTTCCCAGTTGCACGTCCGCCTGGTCCCTGGGCCGCAGCCCAGGGAGGCTGGGACAATTTGGTGTGCCTTACACCCGCTACAGACCCCCACTGTTAGCTCTGGGCAGGAGCTGAAAGGCTGAAGGCGATGAAAGGGAGGCAGTGGGGGGGGGGGGGGAAGGGACAACGCGGCCGGGGAAGGAGGCTGCTTCTCCAGGCGGAGAGGGGGCGGCAGGCAGGCTGCCAAGCTGCCCTCAGGAATCTGAGTTTAAGGTATGAGTGTAGCTCGCCATCACCCACCGTGTCCATCTCCACTCTCTCACCAGCACGCCGTCGGCCAGAGCGATTACCTCCCTTTTGCAAAGGAAACTCTGCAGGAGAGATGGTGTTGGCCGCAGTCATCCTTACAAGTCTGGGGCTGGAGGCAGAAGCGTCCCTAATCCCTCGCTTTTGAATTCAGAGAGCAGTCCTCCCGCCGGAGCAGCACTGGAGGCAGCACCCCAAGGCTCCCCTCTGGAGCTGGGAACGAACAGGAATAGCTCCCCGAGCGGGCTCATCCCCGGCAAAGCAGCGTGGCTGGGGACAGGTCACCATAAAAAACAGCCGACAGAAACGTTTTGAAATCTAGAGGCTGGATGGTACCCACCGATAGCTGTGCGGCTGCAAAGGGCAGGGCAGGCCTGCCGCCGGGTCTGCCGCCTCCCTCCCCAGGGAGGAACCGGAGCAGGGCAGGAACAGAGGCTGCCAGCTCCTGACTCATGCTTTCAAGTCCTTCTGGATCACTTGGGATGGCGGCGCGCTTTCTCCCTGTTCCGTGTTACACTGAATATCCATGTATGCCACAGAATGGGGGAGAAGGTCCCGCAGCACAAAGACCCTGTATCCAGCAACTGGCCCAGAGGGATGCTGTGCAGAGAAGCGGGCAAGGACCTGGGCCAGCAGGGAATTCCCAAGAGTACCCCAGTTAGGATGGGGGCAGAGGCCTCGGGGTACAACCTCGCTTGCGCTGCGTGGTGCGTCACTGGTACAGCGCCCGCCGCATTCTTGCGGATGCAGCAGGAGACGGGAACTAAAACATCCATCTCTTTATTTCAATGGCAAGAAACAACAACATCCAAACAGTCCAAGTTGAAAAGCAACAGGAACGCAGGCTCGTGCCAGGCCCTGGGCCTGCTGGAGCCGGCACCCCCACAGAGTTACAAAAATACAGTCCTACAACAGCTTCTAGGAAACACAGACCCAGGTATTGCACAGAACCCCTGCCTTCTGCAGGCAGGGTGACCAACAACCCCTCCGCCTTTGCCGAAATGCAAGCCAGGCTTGGAATTGCACAGCAACTCAGCTCACGCACGCACGGAGGGGCCAGGCGGGGAGGGGGACAGTGTGTCTCTCAACTACCTGTACAAAAACTATAAGGGAAGATACAAAACCGGGGAGAAAGGGGAAAGCTGGGGCTGTAAACGCCTCTGGGCCAGGCTGGGCGTCCCAGCTGGGGGGGCAGTGGTTTGGACCTCTGAGAAGATGACAGTGCCTGGTCTGTCGGTGGCCTGAGAGCAGCGCTGATGGGAACTCTGGGCGCTGCTGGAGCATCCCAGCTCTGAACGCATTGGGATGCTATTGTTATCAATTGCCAATACTGCTGCTGGCCCCTGGCACTCTGCACTGCCCTGCACCTCTGCTCCCACCACAGCATCCCCCATCCTCCAGGGAACTCTGCCCCCCGGCCAAAAAGTCTGAAGGGTATTCTGGTTCTTTGCGGTATCCTCATACCCTTTTTTTGGTATTGGTATTAGGAGGGATTCAAATGGTGCCACCCACCCAGCATTACGTGGTGGGCACAGCTGGGTGTGAGTGCAGGTGGGACCGCACAGACCCCACGCAGCAGCAGCATCCTCTCCTGGCACACAAGCTGCGAGCAGCAACCCGCTTCACAACTGCCGCCCACCCAAAAGTGCCAAGCAGGTCTGCGAGGCCTCAGAGCCATCAGCTGTCTTCCTATGCTGGCACCTCCTGGTCCCAGAGACTGTCAGTTCTGCAAAAGCCTGGCTGAAGGGCTGGCTTGATGCCTCTGCAGATGCTCAACACCCACAGCATCCACAGGGGAGATGGGTCGTGGTGCCTCGTGCCCCATGGCAGATGGTAGGTGAAATGCCATGCCACGGCAGGCATGACTTGAGGCTGGGAGCCCTGATGCTTCCTATGCATCCAAATCCCTCTTTCTGCTAAAACCGGAGAGGGTGAGCTGGTGGCCTGCGCAGGGAGCTTGTGTCTGGGCTGGGCAAGCTCCCAAGTTTTCCCTGCAAAGCCCTGCGCCCAGTTTGGGGGATGGCAGGAGTCGGACTCGGAGGATGCGTGTTGACAGGTTGGGGGGCGTGATGGGAATCCCTGAGAGCAGCACTGACCCCAGCACTGCCCCTCCAGCCCAGTGCAACGTCTAGCATTGGGGGCGAGGGGGGAAGATAAAGCAGGGAGGGCAGCTGGATCCAAGTCAGCGTTTAGGAAATATAACAGGCTCCACCGCAGCCACTGCCCAGGCCAAGCGCAGCTCTCCACCATGGCTAACGTGCTGCAGTGGGCTCACAAAGAGATGCCCAGCAGACATCGGGGGTGCAGGTTCCCCCACCCAGCCCTGCGAAAGGAGAGATGGTGGGAGGGCTCGGTAGCCTTCCCCCATGCCATCCCTGCCCTGGGCCGGACCGCTGACTGGCTGAGCACTAACGGCAACCAGGAGGGCAGCGGCTGCCCTGCTTCCAGCTGCGCCAGTCCCAGATGCTCTGGGAAAAGACTGGGTGCGCCGAGGACTTCCCTCCTGCCACAGAAAGCCCTGGTAGGGCAACGCGGAGACCCGGGGCAGCCCCAAACCGACAGGAGGGAGGAGGAGACGGGGACAGTAAGTCACGGTGCTTCCCTTGGGGCAGCCTGAGGCTCACGGCCTCTGCTGTCTGCCCGCACAGCCTGTGCCTCCCGCGGCTGTGCCAGACAGGAAAGGAGGAACAGGACATGAACCGAGCCAAGCATCTAAAGGAGGGGCACTGCTGGCAGGGAGAGGGGGCGAGCAACGATATCCCACAAGGATCATAGGTAGGAGCCTGCGGAGGGGGCACTGGCATCACTCCCATGCACAAGGGTGCCCAGGGGCTTCAGGCTGGCCTGCCCCAACAGGGCGGCAGGATGGAGCCCATCCAGGGCAGGGAATGTGGTGGATGAGGGGCGAAGGAGGGGGCACACAAAGAGCCAGGCTTCAAGTCCCAAATAGCCACTGTCCTCATAAACAGAGTCCCAGCCCAGCCTGGGGCAGAGCTCTGCTGTTTCCATCTCCTCCAGGGACCAGGTTAACATCTAGGGAGGGCTGGCCCAGACTCACAGCTCTGCCAGTTGGCATCGTCCTCTTCTTGTCCTGCCCGAGCTGGCTTGGGCTAAGGCACTCCGAGCACTACACAGCTGTCTCCTGGTCCTCCCGCTGGATCATCTGGTAGTGCTGTCGGTTCTCGAGGTAGGCAGCTAAGTCGGGGTCGTTGGCTTTCTCAGCCCGGTGCTTGGGAGTGTCTCCCTGCATAAGGGAGGCAAAAGACGTCAGAGCAACGAGCACTGCCTAAACGCTGCCTCGGCACCCAAAGGTGCCCCCGTTCCCCCCACCGAAAAGGTGGCTGCAGCTGGGTCCGGCAAAGCCTGTGGCCAAGCCCTGAGGCGGGTGGTAGCCGAACGCCCGTGTGCTCGCCACAGAGCGAAAGCGTGCTCGTGAGGAGCCCGATTTTGCCACAGGGCTGGAAGCTGTCCCCTGAAGGGCCATCAGCCCCACACATGGGCCAGGACAGAGACCGGCCCTGACCATCGCCAGCCCCCCGAGAGGAGACAAAGGTTGGTCCCCATGACCTGCTCTTCCCCGGTGCTGGGGAGGCAGGCGGGAGAGGGTGAGGAATGAGGGGTATGTCTGGGGAATGCCCAGGAATACCAACCCCCCTTCCCTCTCGCAGCCTAGCTAGTGCTCCCGCTCCCGGAGGAGGATCACATTTCACCAGCTTATTGCAGCCATCTGGACTGTGTCCACTAATGAACTCCCGCACTCCATAAAAAGCAAATCTGTTAACAGCTCCCAGCTCCGTCTCCTCTCCCCCCTTTCCCTCCCTCCCCCTGCTCCTCCTTGCCAAGCACCCGGGCTCTGCTGTGCCGCGGAGAAAGGCCGCGGAAACCTGGCACTCTGCCGCTGCCATTGAAAACCGGCCCCGGAAGGGATGCCCGGCTCGTCCCCTGGTGCACAGCGGAGCACGGGTGGCTGTGGCAGGGTGCTGGGCCCTCCAGGGCGACCCACAGCCGTATTTCTCCAGCAGGAACAATGGTCAGACACGCAGAGCCTGGATGCGGCTGTGGACAAAAGCCCACCCCTGCGCGGCTGCGGAGAGGTGAACCAAGAAACCCCCATTTTTCGCATCCGTACCCCAAGACCGGGTACGCCCTGTGGTCCCGCACACATCCCCCAGGACGTACACAGGCAAGGGGGACGGAGACCGCTCCGTGCTTCAGGGCCGGCTCTCCTCCCCACGGCCCCTGAATGCGAGCGCTCATTTAACAAAGTGGGGGGAAAAAACCAGAGGAGGAATTGAATTTCTTTTCTCGTCCCCCTTGCAGAAGCCCCGCTGCCTGCCCGCAGCCTGAAACCGGAGCTGCCAGGGCCCCTCTGCCCGTCTGGGCTGAGGCACGCCAACCGATAAGGGCTCAGCCTCCCTCACCGCTGCAGGGTGCGGGATCGGCCCGCTCCGAACCCGTGCTACAGGTCTGATGCTGTAGGTTTCTAATGAGGTGGGCTCCTGCCTGTGCAAGCAGGCTGCGACCCGCAGCCCGTGTGAGGTCAGCGCAGCGGTGCAGAGGGGTCCCCAGACAGCTACAAACCCGGACACGCGTTTGCACAGGCACGTGCAAGCCCCATTCCCTGGGGCAGCCCAACATGCCTGAGCGGGGCTCTCTTTTTTTCGCTGGGAGGATGGGGGCTGCTCCCCTCCTTCAGGCAGATGAGGGGGCCGGGGGGCAGAGAGGGGCCGTGCTCCCAGAGCTGCCCTCTCCCCAGTCACCGCCTCACCCGGGCATCGCTGTCCCATCCCACGGCTGCCGACCGAGTCTCCAGCCGGGGCAGCCCCACTCAGGGCACCGTGTGAAGCCCAAGCCTTGGCCAGGACCAAGGAGGAGCGATGGGGAGCCAGAGATTGTCTGCACGGCATCTTCCTAGCAGCTGGCAAGGGGGCTACGCATTGTCCGAGGCAGCCCCCAAGCTCCACTGGCCCCAGCAAGTTTGTACCCCCGGCTGGGCTCCTGCCCTGTGGGTCCCAGACCCACAGACCGCACCTTCTTGGCTCGTTCCTACATCTCCTCTGCTACAGCCCATCGCTGTGAGCCTCTGCCAGATAGACGCGACCGCGTTCCCTCTACCGCACACCCACCCCCAGGAACCTCCCGTACCAAAACACAGCCTCAAGTCCCCTTCCCGCGACTCCTCTGCCGGGGCTGGCGCAACTCCCCGGCACTGAGGCACGTCTCAATTAATTCGGCATGCGAGGGAAAGGGCCGCCACTGCCTGCTCCTGCTCCTCACGGGCCGGTGGAGCTCCCAGCACCCCCATCACAGCCACCCGCGGGGGAGAGCGGGGGGAGCCCTGCAGCTGGGAGGGAGCTCATAGCAAGACTGTCCTTGCTCTGACCCCGGAGGGTGGGAAGGGGGAGACTGGGATGAGACATTCCAGCCCCTCGCTTCTAATTTAATAAAACAACAGAGAGAGAAGCGCAGGGAGGAGAGGGATTTAACCCCTGTGCAGCTGGGCTCCACTGGGCAAGCATGGGTGCTTCGTGTCGGCTCCTCTTTGGCCGGCAAAGACCCCAGCCAAAGCACCCTTGCTCTGGTCTCCTGCTGGCTCTGCTCCCGCCAGCCCCCCGATCCCCCCAGAAAGCCCCACTGCCAGCCCTCCCGCTGTCACCTGCAGGTCCGTCTTCATGAGAGAAGCCCCGGCCTCCACGATGTAGTGGCAGATAGTGCGCTGGCGTAAGGCTGCAGCCTGGTGCAAGCTGGTTTCACCACTGGGGAGGAGAAAGCGGGAGATGTGAGATGTCCCCCCCCGAAACGGGGACATGCAGCACGTGTGGGTGGCAGCGAGGGACAGCAATTCAGCTGCAGCAGAAGCTTGTGGTGGGTTGCACGCTTGTCCAAGCAGCCCTGGCAGAGGAGGGGGTGCTGCTCGGGCACGGTCAGTCCAGAGTGGACTGGGAACCGTGGCTGATAATTAGAGTGAGGGCGGCTGGTAAGTGCCCGGGCAACTGGTCAACTCGCAGAGGGTCTGGCCAATGGGTGACACAAGTCAGTCAGCGACTTACTTCTCCTCCTCAGTGGCATCGAGGATTTCTGAAGGGGCTGTGGAGAAAAAGAGTGCAGGGTGAGTGAGACCCGGCTGCGGGGCAGAGATGGACCCACCTACTCCCCAGTTGCACTCTGCATCTTTCCATAGGGGCTGCTATTTCCATGCTGCCTGCAAAAGTCCTGGCTCCAAAGCACTCAGGCCAGTAACGGCATCTGAGCCCAGCTGAGACCAGGGAAGAAGAGTTGTTGTGGACTCATTACGGAAAAATACCTAAATAAAAATAAAGCAGCCTGTATTTCAGTGGGAGCTGCCAGAAACAACAGGTCAGCTGCCCTGAAGGCAGAAGCAGGACACTGAGAAATGTTTCCCAGAGACATGCTGGTCCCTGCCAGGATGCAACAACAGCCACAGGGGCATGTGTACTGGAGACACATGCCAGGGAAAGCCCATATGCCAGCAAGAGGATGTAGCAAACCTGGAGGGAAGGGACCTAAGCCCAGGAGCACCCCGTCTAAGCAGAGGGTTGGGCTTTTTTGGCTGCCGGGCTCCTTTGCTAAGGATGGCACTCTGGCCCCAGCTCACCGTTCTCGATGATGTACTTGACGATGTCCTTGCTCCCCGATTTGACAGCATGGTGGAGGACGGTCTGGCCCGAGGAGTCTCGCACCATCAGGTCTCTTCCAGCCCGGTGCAGCTCTTGGAACTACGGGATTGCCAGATTGCTTGGGATGAGTTGCCTTTTCCAGCTCCAAGCCCCAAGCCCTGGCATCACATCCCCGGGGTGCCCGGCAGGTTGTGTGGATATTCAGGTCCTGGCGGGGAGCTTTATCCAGCTCAGCCATGCTGCCAAGTCCCTTCCCTCCGTGTCCCCCAGGAGAGGAATAAGGCTGCTTGCCAGGAGCCTGCCTGGTTTCCAGCCACTGCTCCTGGAGGAAGGCCCTCGACAGGAGCTGCTCCAGGGCAATCGGAGCGCGGCTGGCAGGGCTTCCCATAGCCCGAGGGGCACGCCAGCCAAGCAGGCTGCCGGGCCAGCACCCAGCGCCAGCCCTGGCTGCACATCGCAGCAGGCAGCGGGAGCGCCTACCTTGCTGAAGTTGCCGCTCTTGGCAGCTTCTATCAAAAGGTCATCTGCAAAGAAGGGAGATGGCTTGGGGTCAGCAAAGCCAAGCTGTAATGCCGTTTATCTAACTGGGGAGCCAAGGGTTGGGCACCAGAGGTTCAGTAGTCAGCTGGAGCTCCTCCAGGTGCTAACCCCTTGGTCAGACTGGTTTTACGTGGCTTCCCTACCTTCAGGCATGCGAGGGACAAGCCAGGGGAAGGAGGGAGACCCCACGTAGCTGGGGGCACAGCCAGACCTCAGCCCCAGGGAGGTGTGCATGCAGGAGGAGCGGTCTCTGCCCACGGGCAGGACAACTTGCGATGGAAGCGGGGAGCAAATCTCCTGGGTGTCAGCCAGCGGCCGAGACGCCTCTCACCCATGACTCACTCACACTTCCAGGCACTAGCCTCCGCTCAAGCTCCAGGAAACTCTTTCCATTTGCTCAGCTCGGCGAGGCCCCTGACCTTGTGCTCCCACCTCCCGAGCTCCCTGTTTGCCTGGCAGAAACAGCCCCCCAACCCAGCCCACAACGCTTGGCTCTGCAGGTGGGGGATTAACCCCTCGGCCATGCCATTTCCCACACGGCAGAGTCGGGAAGGCGCCTGGCTGGGCCTCTCCACAAATCACTGTCAGGTCTCTCCTGCCCACCTCTGGGGTCACCCGCCTGCGGGTGCTCTGCGCTCCCACCTAGCACGCAGACAGCAGGGCTCCTGCCTGCACGTCAAGGAAAGGACAGGCCAAAAAAAACCAAAAAACCATGGTGGGGATCCAAAGCAGCATGACCTGTAAGGGGGTGGGACAGGACTCACCTTTGTGCGGGAGGCAGCAGTCAGGCTCAGCGCTGGAAGGGAAGAAGAAAAGGTGTAATTAACCCTGCCAGTCCTGGCAGTAGATCACCCAAAAGGGTAGTGGGATGGCTGTGGAGAAGCCTGCCCATGGCACTCCTCCAGCAGGCAGGAGCAGAGGCAGGCCGAGGGACTTTGCTGCTCTTTGGCCATGCCATCTTCTTCCACGATCTGGGTTCTTCCCAAACCCAACTCCTATTTCTACTGCTGCTCCCAGCTCCATCGCCCACCTGTACCCATATGGCTGGCCTCAGTTGGACTGAAAGACACCCATGCCCTTTGCCCCACAGGTCAGGCGCCGGAGCTTGACCCCATGGCTGAGCCACCTGGTAGTGCCCCACTGCTTCCAGCAGCACTGGCACAGGAGCAGGGAAGAGAGGATGGCATCTCACCCCTTGGTCGAACTCAGCACCGAATTCCTGCTCGCTTCCAGGGAGCCCCCCTGTAATCTGGCCCGGGGACCAATGCTGTGAAGCCAACCTTGGCTCACCCATCACTGCCCATCCTTCTTGAGGTCCAGCACCCCCATGCCAGACCAACCTGGGGGCAGGAGAGGAGGGTGGAGAGATGGAAGAGGAGGGGAATGCAAAATGCTGCCCAGTGGGTGCGGCAGACAAGTCGACGAGGTCAGGCATGGCGGGAGAGGTGCCCACGGTCTGAGTGATCACCAGCTCTGGGTCCAGCACATAGAGCTCATCCTGAGAGATCTCTGTCACATAGTTGAGGTGCTCCTGAAAGACACAAGTCAGCTCTCCTCAGAAGCAAGACCTACTTCTGTATATCTCCATCCCCTCACATCCCATGCCTTGTAGCCCACCCACTTGCTCAGCAAGCGATGGTGGCTCGAAGAGTCCTGGGACCAGTGCCTGGGAAGCCTCTGCATCTCCTTATCCTTTTCAGGCTTCCCATCTCCTGTTAACTTAGCAGATGACCCATACATCTCACCTCCACGCCCCCCCCTCATTAAGACAATCCCAGTCAGTGGGTGCCTGGCCAACCTTGCTACGTTGCTATTCCTTACTCCCTCCGCTGCAGGGTCCTGCTCCAACCCAAGTCTCTGTGCTCCCACCCACGTTTCCTCCCTTTCTGCAGGAACCTGGAGGTGCTGAGCCTGGTCCTGGGCCAGGTCGGTCACACCACCCACCCCTCAGGGAATGTCACAGGGCAGGGCAGCGGTGTGAGACCTGCACCTCCCTGAGGCTCAGCTTGCCTGTCAGTCCGTGTGAACGCAGGACACCCAAGCACCTTCCCTGCAGATGCTGGGGGGGGATGACAGCAGAGGACAAGGCCACACTCACCTGTGCACGGTCTATCCTGTAGAACCGATCGGCCGTGGTTGCTGTAAGACAGGGACAGAGCGAGACAGGGTGATGAGGAAGATGGCCACTTTCCACCGCGGAGTGATAGTGAACTACCCAGCCACTTCATGGCTTGCACGGAGGGCACAGCAAAGTGAACAGCACCCACTGATCAGGAGCAGTGCCCTTCCCTTTGGGACCCTGCTATTCTCTTTACCCCAGAGGTAGCCCCTTGGGCCTGTAGACCACCGTGCCCTTGTGTAACATGCCTTTCCTTGCTATCTCCTCCTCAATGACTCCTGGCAGGGAGCCATAGGGAAGGCAAGAAACACACCTAGCTGATGCCATGGCCTTTCTGGGGGCTTTCGAGTGTTCCAGCCTTGCAGCTGCAACACAGCATTAGCCTGAGCAGATGAAGCTCAGGGCTGTGCAGCGCGCATCTCGGCACTCGCCTGTGCCAGGCGAGGAACTGCTCCGATTCAACATGATGCACCTCTCTCCAGAGCACTGAGAAACGGGGGCACTAAGCGGGGCTGGGAGAAGAGGGAGCTCAGCCTCCCACTGACTTGACTGAGTAACATCCCACAGACCACCACAAAGCCATGTCAGAGCTTGTGACTGCCAGGTAGAATGGAGCATTCCACCACCAGTTGTAGATCCAAGCCCCTCTCTGCTAGGACAGCAGGAGAGCTTCAAACCAGCCTCCAGCCTGTTGCTGGCAGCAGCCTGACTGAGTGCATCCCTCTGCTCATTCCTCTTCCTTAAGAGGAGAGATCCCCACAGCAAAAGAGGAGCTCCTTCAACAGCAATGGAGCAAGTGGCTGTGCTTGGGCCAGACCCATGCAGCCACCACCCCCAGGGGAGCAGAGAGGGGCTGGGGACTTATGGCATCACCAGGGGAGAGCAGGATAAGCAACAGCACCGCACCGGGATAACTGGGTTCTCACACAGGGTGGTACTTCCCCCGTGTCCCACCAGGCTGCTGGTGCCTGCCCAGGCGAGGCTGCTGCGGTGGGACCCTTGGGGACCTGGGGAATTCTCTCTGCAAACAGAGCGGGGACGGGCCGGAGCAGATGAGAGGAGTGAGAGAGGCCCGTTTATCCTGTCCTGGCTGGAGATTTACAGCCAGGGAGCTGCCGCTGAAGGCCTGTAATTCAGCCACTTGAATGAGCCTGCGCTGTCTTGAATGAGGCTCTGGCCTCTTTCCTGACACATTTTCCTCAGCCCAGAACCTGCTGCTGGGAGACTGGCAGGAGAGGGGAAAGCGGTCCTGGTACAACAGTTCTGGTAGTGACACCTGGGAGCAGCAGTGCCAGCAGCCCCACATGCCGGGCTGGAGCTCCGAAGGGAGAAGCTGCATCCTTTCTGCCCAGCGTGAGGCTTCCCAGGCCAACTTTGCAATGCCCGGCCACACTCTGCTGTGCTCTACACCCTGCTACTGGGAATTCAGGGAGATGACGTGCCACCAGCAGTCATTTCTCTCAGCCGGCTTCCAGGTACAGAGGGAAAGCTCTGGAGCCTCTTGGTCAGTGAAGGCAAAGGCAGAGGAGAAAGCTGCTTTCAGGCAGGGGAGAAGAAGCAGCTGGAGCGCAGCAAGGAGCTTGCTCCAATACCACTGGGATGCTCGTGGTGAGCCTTGCTCCCTGCAATGCTGGAGCAGGGGGGCCCCCTGCCTGCATGACACAGGAGAGCAACCTCAGCAGTCCCCCAGTGACAGGACATGAGATGCCAAGCGGCCTTCAGCCCTGGAGGCAGAAGACCAGCGGACGCCCCTCACTCCACTCGTGGTCAGCAGCCAGGGACACGGCCTGGGGCAAAGCACTGTTGCACTCGGATGCAAAGACCCCAACATCCATGAGTTCCAAGTCCCACGTGGCTCTCAGTAGCTTGTCACTAAGGGTCTTGTCCCCTCACCCCCCCAAACTCGGACACAGTCAGCACTCCCAGGGGAAGAAGATACTCACAGTCCAGGAAGCACCACTTGGGTGACAGCTTCTGGGATGACAGTGTCTTCGGTTTGGCTCCATCTCCCTCCTGCATAAAAAAAAGAGAGAGGATAAAGTCATGCCTCTTGGCCTCCCCATCTCTCCCCAGAGCATCCCTCCTGCTTTGGGAGGTCCCTGCAGACATGGAGGACCACAGGCGCTTGGATGGAAAGGGGAACTTGAACACAGGCACAGCACACAGCGACGGGGAGCAGCACGGGACAGACTGGAGCCAACGGACACCAGCTCACTGGAGAGAGAGGTGCCACAAAATGAGCCCACAAGACCAGCACGGCGCACGTGAGAGATGGGCCTGGGGGATGGAGCGATGCCATACACACCTGAAAGAGCAGACGCTCTAAAGCAGAGGGCTGTGGAAGGAAATCCTGCAGAAAGGCAAGATGTGCTGTTACAGCCTTTTGTCTGGGTGGCCTCCCAGTCCCTCTCTCATCCCATTGGCATTGCTTAATGTGCTGCCATACCCAGCTTTACATGCTGCCTGGCCAAGATCCCTGGTCCCTGCCCTCCTTTGATGCCAGAGCATAGTGGTTGCCCAAGGAGAGAGAATAGGTAAACCACGAGGTGACTGAGGAACACCAGCCTCAATGCACAGCCCTAGAGGTGCAGGAGGTTGCAGAGGCATCAGGCTACCAGGCTGATGCCGTAGGAAAGGAAAGCGTTACCCTCTGAGCCCAGGAGCTGCTAGACATGTGCCTGTCTGCATGTCCTCACCAGTGGCTGGGCACAAGGCGAGCAGGGGACAGACATGCAGAGCTGCCTGGCAGAACAAGGACCAGATGCCTGTGTGCCAGCCTGCACAAGCAGCTCTTGCAACTCAGCCCCGCAATTCAGCTCCGCAAGACGCTATGCACACGCTGGATGGGATTCCCTCAGGCCCAAGAGCCAGCTAACTGGGAACTGAGCAAGGTCCCTGCAGTCTTCTGGGAGAAAATCAGCCTGAGCAGTGCAGCACCAGGAGGCACACTGTGGGCTCAGAAGGCATTGCTCACCGGGAACAAGGGTTGCACAGCCTGCGTCCGGGTCGTGGACATGCGCTAGCACATTGGCAAGAACACAAAGGTTAGGACTTGCAAAAGAAAAGAGTTGGAGGGGGGACAACCCTTATCCAAGCACCTGGAGAGGGCGGAGCTGTGCCAGGAAACACGGGAGTCTGCAGAGGACTGAAGGAACACAGCACAGCAAACAAAGGGACAGAGGAAAGTCCTGCCCAAACACCCAGGGTGTGACAGGCCCCTATAGGATGTGTGCTGGCTTTTTCCACTGCCCCATAATTTTTCTGGGCCACCGACACTCTGGGCCTGGAGAACAAGGTCAGAAGAACAACGCTGAGAAAGAAGCTGCCAGAGAGCAGGGAGCAACAAGCCTCCAGCTTGGGATCCTGCCTCCACCATGTGGTGAAGGCAAACCATGACCTGCTACCAGAAGCAGGAGCGTGCGTGTTGGTGTGTGCGGGTCAAGGAGGCTTAGAAATCCCTTCCATGAGTCCCTCCATCCTTGACATCTAGCCACAACCACTTCCCATGCAGAGGCTCACCTCCTGCAGCCTCTCGATTTGAGTCCGGCACAACTCCAGGTCACTGTCTCCTGGAACCACGATGATCCCCAGTGGCACAGCTGCAGGACAGGACACAGCCACAACTCAGGGAGAAGCCCGTATCCCATCCCCGACACCTCACACAGCCTAGCTGAGAGCACTGCCAGACTCGGGGACTGCAGCTCCCACCCCGTGATCACTCAGCTGGTCACTCACAGGCTTCCTTGAGCTTTTCCTTGTCATAGTGCAGTGCCTCATAGTCACGCATGCTGATTCGGCTCACCCGGATCCGCAGCCGCTCAGGCACTGGCTGCTGGCTGCATGCAGGAGGAAAGAAAAAGGGAAAGGATCAGAAAGTGACAGCCCGCTTTCTCCTTATCCCACTCGCCCCTCCAAAACAGGCAAGAGCATATCTTGTGCACAGACTGGGGTGGGGAGCTTGGCACCAGCTGCTTCTCCAGCATCAGGCTCTGGCCATTCTTCTGTGACCTGATCCCTTCCCAGGTCCTCCTTGAGAGAGGATCGAAATGCCTCTGGGAGTGATGGATCAGTCCCATCCCTTCCCCCTCCACCCCTCCTGCCTTGGAGAGGAGGTGGCAGATTGATCTGAGGAACCTACTCATTGAGCAGAGGCATGGAGTTGCGCCGCTTGGTCTTCTGCACCATGTTGGCTTGGTTGCGCAAAGAGATGTGGATGCAGGAAGCCGCCAGCTTGCAGGGCTCTCCATCTACCTGCATGGGGATGGCCTTGGACGTGGTGAGAACCACCTGCCGGCACTGGCACAGCCGTTCCCCGTGGCCACCGACCTGCAAGGCAGCCTGTGAAAGGGTCCAGAGTGAGAGCAGAACACTGACTGGGGGGTGGGTGGGGGGAGCACCCGTTGGCAGCCAGATGTCGCAAGTGAACCAGGTTCTCAGGGTCTCAGGCCTGATCTCAGTGGGAAGAGATCCACAGAGACCAGGGCATGACAGCACCTCACCTAAACCTCAGAGAGCGGACCCTGTCACACAGACCAGCACCACAACTCCTCAGGAGAGCATCTGTGGAGCTGGTGGACTGGCTGACACCCGCTCAATGGGACCAGTTGCTCCCCTGGTTGCTAGCTCCAACTGGCAACAGCACCGACTCACCAGGGATGTCATGGTGAAGCCGATAACTTCAATGCAGCCATCATCATGGCGCTGTGGCTCGAAGTCGTGGTGCTCCCCAGGGTTGCCCCAGGGCATTGTGCCTGCACAGTACCTGTGAAGGGATGGCAAGCGATGCATGGACAGGCACCCTGAACCCGGGCAGGGATCTGTGGCATGGGGGTGAGGAGCCCAGCACGTATGGGCAGGTCCTGGGGCTGCTCACCTCGGGATGTTCAGAAAGACCAGGCACTGGGGCTTCAGGTCCTGGATCTTGGAGGTCAGGTCCATCCCATCGCACTGGAGACAACACAGGGGCGTTCAGCCTGCTGTAAGGGTAGCCTGGTCCACCCTACCCACTTAGGAGGAAATGGCCTCCCCGCTCTGCTCCCTACAGGGATTGTCCTCCAAGCCAGGGGTAGCTGATGCTCCCAGGAACAAATCCTCTCCCCAACTCTGAGATACTCAGCGTGCCAAGGGACCGCTCCTCACGCGTCCACAGCTCGCCCCCCTCCCTGGCCCAGAGCACCCCTGCACACTCACAACCAGCTTGACGTGCTTTGCCAAGTCTTTGGAGCTCCCAGTGAGGAAGTCAGAGAAGGCCGTCTGCCAAGGCAAGAGACAGTGTTAGTGCCCAGACGTTCACCGAAATGGGCAGTCAGGAAGCCTGCCACCAACCTTCAGACCTCAACTGCTGAAAGCAGCAAATCCCCTCCTTGTTTATGGGCAGAATTCCTTTCCTCTCCCCCTCCCAAAACTATCTGTTCCATTCCGCTTGCTATTTTGCCTACGAAAAACCTTGGAGCACCTTCAGTGACATGCCCTAGTATTCTGTTGACAGCCCAGTCCTGGGTTCACGGACGAGCTGGCAAGGCGGGTCTCCTCCAGTGAGAGACTCGCGTCACAAGAGACAAATTCAGTCTCAAGCTGTAATGATGTACCATAAAACAGAGCTGATGTGACCCCATCTAGAGATACCAGGAGAGACAGTATGGGCTCTGTTACACAGACCCTGGGGTCCCCCTTGGGTTTAACTGTAGAGAGAGAAGGGGAGACACAAACAGGAGAGATGTGAGATGGTACAGAGCAGCGCTTGGCCTTTAGTACTGCCCAAATACCGGTCACCCAGCCACCTGGGTAGGGAGGTATATTGAGGATGGGGGGGATGGACGAACAAAGACAACACTGAGACACAAAGTTCTAGAGGTGACACACGGGAGGGTGGCATAATTAGCCAGGGAGCTGTAACTGGCTGAAGGTATAAAATCAGACCAAAGTAGTGTGGGGACTCTATGGAAAGGTTTCCCGTTCCTCTGCAGGGGGGACAGCCTGCCTCCCCACAGCTCCGGGGAGGTCCTGCCTGGGTGACCGTCCATGAGCTGGAGAACAAGAACAATAGTGGCAGGAGATCAAGACAGCAACTGTACCGCAGGCCAGAGAGCAAGCTGTACCGCCAGCAGCGCTCGCAGCCAAAGAAGAGCTGCAACTCCCAGGGCTGCAGCCTTTCTCCAGAAACCCTCCAGCTTCGGAGGGGCTCAGCTTGGGCGCACGTGAAGGCCCGTGTAACTCAGATGAGTGAGTTTAGGGTGCGGGCAGGAGGCAGGGCCATGCCTGTGCTCCAGCTGAAGCTAAGGCTGCTATGAAGGCATGCCCAGATATCCTCTACACACTCACCCCAGCGTAGAACATTTTATTCCGAAACCGGCTGTTGAACTTCTCTGGGTTGGCCTCTAGGGAAAGGAGAAAAAAGTCCAGGTCATTGGCCTGCACATGGAAATACTTCACTTGCCAGATCTCCCCAGACACAGCTCTCCAGCCAGCCTTGGCCAGGAGGCAGCCCCCAGCTCTCTTTCCATGCAGACACCCCTCTTCTCTCTCTGCAAGCCTCCACTTGCTCCTCAGGTTTCACCTCCAGCCCTGTCCCTGGGGCAATTCTCTTGTTCACTTTCCTGAGGAACGTTTTATGGGCCCACCTCTGGGGCACCCCCTCACCAAAGACCCTGCCCGAGCCCTGCCACCCCGCTCGTACCTCGAGATTCGTGGAACTCCAGCGTCACCCGTGCGTCAAAGCCGAGGCTGAAGTAGTTATTAAAGACATCCAAGGGGAGCTGAAATGGAAAGCAGGAATAAGGATGAGGCTGCCAGCATGTGGCCATGGCAAAGACAAGGTCAGGCTATCGCAGAGCCGTGTATGGTGCTCACGAGGCTGAGGGAAGCCCACTTGCTTCCCCCCAGGAAAATACAGAGATCACCAGCCCGAGATGACGGATTGGCCCCTGGCTCCTAGGGGTAAGGGATGTGGCCCAAGGGGACACACTCTGCTCTCTGAGATACCTGCAACCACCCATGTTTCTGCTAAAGAAACAGTCTCAGAGGGGATTGGGCTTATACCTGTTGCAAGCTGTGGTTAAAAACCTCTGGTGGACATTTAGTTCTGATCTCTACACGCCTTGCCATGAGTGCTGTGGGTCAGAGCCACAAGAGAGGAGTGGAATTGGAGCAATGAGAGGGAAACACCAACCCAATGCTGTAGCCCCAGGTGCTGGGGCTGCCTGAGCCAGCGGGAGAAAGGAGAATGCAGACCCCCAGTGCAGGGAAGAAACACAGAGAGGAGGTGTCCCACCTTGTCAGCGGCCACCTCATCCTTTTCCTCAGGGTTCGCGTCAGGGTTTGGCTCCACATGGAGGTTCCAGCGATCGAGCTGCACAATGTTCCCATCTTCCACATGAGACAGGATCTTGGACAGAGGCTCATCCGTGTAACCCTGGTGAATAGCAGGACACAGTGAGTCTCCTACCTGCCTCCTGCAGAGATGCCCCAGAGACAGCGGGCATGACATCCCAGAAGGGATGGGAAGACATCCCAGAGGGAAAGATGTGGAGAAGATCGATTCTACTTGAATGCAGAACAAAGTGGGACTTTAAATTTAAAACAATACATCTTCCTCCTAAAAATCTCCCAAAGTTTGAAATAATGATTGCTTTTGTTAATGTCCTAATAGATTATAATTAATGCAGAATAATTCAAATGTCAGAACAGTAACATCCAAGTGGCATTTATTTGTTGGTCTGTATTTACGGAAAGTCAAAATACCCAGCCCATGCAAATCTCCAACCATGTGTCTGGAACTGGAGTCAAAGCGCTCGGCCCCCCTCTGTCAGCAGCAGACTCTTGTGCCCGTCACTTACCCCACCCCAGTTCAGCGTCCTGGCCAAGTCGTTCCCTGTCCCCAGAGGTAGGATGGCCACAGGAGGAGGTGGGTTGAGGCGTAACTGGTCCAGAATAGAGAGTATCCAGCCCACCTGCTCAAGCAAGAGAGCATAAAGAAACAGTTGGTTATTTCAGGGACCGGCAGGCAGGTGGAAGTGACCCGGCGCGCTGGTGATGGGAGAGGGGAAAAGACCGGGTCCCCTTAGCCACCACCGAGGCTATTCATAGTCTCTAATGCTCCATACCAGTAACCCCAGTAAGGACATTGGCCCCCAAAAGGGCTACAAATCCAGACATGCCACAGACTAGCACTCCCTGCAGCAGTGCATGAGGGGACCCACAGCATCAAGTGCCACCAGCGGTACCACGGACACTGTGCGCACATTTTGCCCCATTCTGGATTACAGCGAGGAGGGCTGCTGCTGGCACTGGGAAGGACTGGGACGAAAGGCACTGCAGGCACGAAGGGGCTGGGGTACTCACCGTGCCGTCTCCCCCGCACGCCAGGATCCGGAGGTTGTGGACCTTGCGGTACAGCTCCAGCCTGCAGGGAACAGGGAGGGTGAGGAGGGGAGGGAAGAGGCACTGAAGGTTTTAACGCAGGGGCTGCAGGGGTCCCTGCCCTCGCGGAGCCCTTGGTGTTCACAAAGCCACGTGTGTATCTCCCTCCCCACTGCCACAGCAGTTCACAGCAGTGGGCAAAGCGACAGTAACTTTGGCTTCACCAGCTCTTGCGGAGGAAGAGTGGGGTGTCCGCAGTCTGCGTACAATAGATAAAACCAAAATGCAGCAAGCAGACGAGACTCACGCAACATTAATTGAACATAATGAACTAGGCCTGGGAACCTCACCCCACAGCTGGTCTCTTCGCCACTAGCCTTAAGGTTAGACCAGCCCTCCAGCAGGGAGCACTGAATGACCACAAGGGTGGCCTCTCAAAGTATAAACTTGTTGGAGGTCTCTGCACAAGGGAGCTATGGAGCATCAGGACTCTGCCAGCCATGGGAAGAGCTCTGGGGAGGACTCTCTGGGGCAGAGAAGGGTGCTGCCCCCATCAGTACTCACGCCTCCTTGGGTCCACCCTGGCTGAGGTCGAAAACTTGCCGTGGGTTGAGATACCACATGAAGGATTGGATGATCTTGGCTCCCTAAGAGGAGAAGAAAGACTTCAGGTAACAGGGAGTTCCCAACAGACAGCAGAAAAAGGCGTCTGGTCCAGGGGACAGGCCAAGACAACACTGTTCTGGGGGGACTGAGGCAAAGCCTGGCCTAGGTGGGAATTGTTGGGCAGCAAACTGGCATTGCAGGGGTTGCCTTGCCTCTTCTGCAGGTGAGACATCACCAAAACTGTGATGAGACCTCAGCAGCCAAATGGCAATGCCCTCACAGAGCCGCCTTCCCAGGCAGATGTAGGACAAGGCCATACCTGATTCCCACCGCTCTTGGGGTTCACAAACACCAGCAAGGGCTTCATGAGAGGAGCTGGCATGGGCTTGATGACAAAGGGTTTCCACCTCCCTTCCTGCAAGAGACACCAAAGGTCCTTCAATAAACCTGGGGAAACGCAAACTCCCACCTCCAGCTGAGCCCTAACATCACGCAGGTCAGGAGTGGGAAGAAGAGAACATCCCAGCCACCCCGTAAGCCTTATAGCTGGGACTTGCCCTGCCAGCAGGCACCCTCCCTCCACCTCACCCTCCTTAACCTCAGTGCGGACCCAGTAAAGCCCCCTTGTTTCCCAGTCCTGCTCCTCACTGCCCAGTCCCTCCGCTCTTCCAAGACAAGGTCACCCCCTGTCCCCTCTTCTCTTACCTCGGCTCCCTTTTTGCTGGATTTCCGCTTGAACGATGTCCTCTTCTTCTTCTTACTAGATTTCAGTGGATTCTAGAGAGAAAAGAAACAAACCCAAAAACTTTGTGAGGAGCTGCTGGGCAAGCAGGAGTCATAAAAAAGCCACAAGAACTGAGGTGACTTACCTGGGGCCGTCGGACCCGCAGAATCCAGGTGGGAGGAACGACGACAGCAGCATGGGCCCCCAGCGAGCAGGGCTCTTCGATGTGTTGCAGCATGAAACATGACACTTTGCTGTGATACTGGGGAAGGAGAAGACAGAGAGAAAACTCAGCCGCTCAGTTTGCCGGGGACAGCCACATTCTCCTCCTCCCAGCTCCCCCATGCCAGCGCAGGGAGTGCTGGAGGAAACCATGCAGGAATTTTGTGATGGGAAGGCAATGAGGAGAAAGTTTCTTGTAGGAGCTTGCAGCTACCACAGTACAGCCTCTCCCAGTAAGTGGAGCTGTTAAGGGCAGGCTGCAGAGAAGCAGCCTGGGGAGTCCCAGCAGAAAGCAGAGGTCATTAGGTGCAGAACAGGCTGGTAAGACATTCAATGGGGGCTTTCCTCACCGCTTGCTTGCACCAGGAACAGCTGATGGCTACAATCTCTTTACTGTGGAAGGCAAACTTCTGCTGGAAACCCTGTGGAGGGAAGGACAAGAGGCTTAGGGAATTCCCTCACAGCTTTCTACCATCAAAGAGGACTTCCCCACCACTAAGAGAGACGTTAACAAAGAGAGTGTGCCTGCAGCTGGAGCCCTCTGGATCCCTGCCAGATAGCCCCAACCACCACTACGGCACCAGGGAGGCCACTGTGCTCTGCAGGGGTGTCCCTATTGCTCAAGGAAAGCATGTCAGGAAGACAGTCCCCTCCAGGATTGATTGGGCCCAGCGGGAAAACAACTCTACGTGGGAAGCACTTATGTAGTGCTTCACTGCGCAAAACAGGACACGCATCTTGGTTTTGCTGTAGGCTGCTGCCGCCAAACAGGAATGGTGGGATGTCCCTGGTCCTCAGCCTTGTTCTTGTCTCTGGTTTGACCTTAGCTTTCCTTCAGGCTGAGAAAAAAACCCATGATGTCCTCTCACCTTGCCACACTGCCGACATTTCCCTTCCTGCCGCCTCCGGTGTACCCAGTGATGCCGGACAACGATGGGCTAAAGGGAAAAAAAGAAAAAAAAAAGGGGAATGAAAGGCCCAGTGTGTGAGGGAATGCAGGAACAGGCAGGAGGAATGGACCCAGGCCAGCCCGGACCTCTGCTCTTGCAGCAAGCCCACTGCTCACATGCACCAGCCCCAACCCTCTGGGAGAAGGCAAAGCCAAACAATCAGGGGGCAAGAGGCCAAATTAAGGTGCTCAGAGAAGGAATTAAAACCAGAAAAAACAGGAAGGAGGGGAGGGAAACTGAAGAATGAGAATCACACAAAGCAAAACCAACAGCAAGTGGGCAAGGAGTACCGTGGAGCGCTACTTTGGTCATAAATCACATCTCCATCCTCTAACGTCTCTGCCGAGATGCCCCCAGTGCCAGGTGAAAAATGTGCTGGTGGCAGGTGTGAAAATCCCCAGGAAGACAAAGTTTGTGCCCACAGCAAGAAGATAAGATGGAAGTACTTGCAGCTAAGCAGCGAACTGCCTAGCTCCACATTCCTCGAGGAGAGCAGCAGCCCCAAAGCCCCCCAACACCCACTTCACCCTGCTCTTCAAGTCCTGCTAGCCTGCCTCACTCCCGCGGGGAAGGGAGCAAGGCTGCTCGCAGGCACCTTCTCCCTGCCTGCAGGCTCACGGTGGGTGAGGGCTGGGACTTGCAGGAGCGATTGTGAGAAGGTCAGAAGTTTTGTAATGAAGTACCACATTTCCTAAATCCCACCCTCCTCTTCCAGCCCTCTTCCAGCAGCATTGCAAGGAGGGCAGCAAAGAGAGAAGAGGGAGTGCAAGTTCACAGCCCAGCACGGTAAGGCCCAAGACCCTGCTCTTAACAGCTTTTGGGATCATGATGATGATAGAGGCAGAAACCAGCAGGAGATATGGGTCAGCTCCGGTATCGCCAGCTCTGAGTGCAGCATACGGGAGAGGACGTCCTGTTGGCTTTAGCAGATACTAATCCAGTAGGAGGACAAGTGGGGCTATGCCCTGATCTCAGCTCTGGGTCCCAGCAGGCACATCTAAGGAAAGGGCTGTCCCTGAAGGGGATCCCTGACAGCACAAAGGCCAGAAGAGCACCTTTCTAGGGAAACAGGAGGGAAGAGCCCTTCAAGGAACTGAGGAGTATTAGAAAGGCAGGATGGAGAAGCAGGGTTTGTGAGAAAAAGGAGGAACACCAGGAAAGGGGAGGGAGAGAAAATTTGTAGAGGTTGGAGAGGAGGAAAATAGAGACAGAAGACTGAGCAGAGGCAGAGAGTTGTCAGCAGAGCCCAAAAAGCAAGTGAAGGACAAGTAAGGGAGCTGGGCTAAGAGTGATACGGGAAGGAGGCACGGCAGGAGAAGCAAAGGAAGAAAGAAAGGTTTAAAGTGATGCTGAAAGCTTCACCTTACCAGGTCACACTGACATTTCTGAGCAGGCAGCCCTGTGTTTGAGTACCTTTCCCCCACTGCGTCTGCTGTGCCAGCACAAACACGGTGTGGGAGCAGCAGCTGTGTTACCAAAATGGCCCATGACTGAGTCATCCACACCCACTCCAGAGTACTGCATGGGCTACACAGACTCCACAGGCTGGAGGGCGAAGCATGAAGGCTGACGGGTCTTTCCACCAGCACAGCTCAGCAGACAGGTGCCAGGCCACTGCTTACACCCAGTACATTAAAACATGGGCTAGAGGGGTCCAACAGCACCACTGCGGGCATCTTCTACTGCTACCTGGAGTACTTGTCACCCAGGTCAGGGCTGAGTGATAAAGCCAGAAGTGAGCCCGTACTGCTTCCTTCTAAACTGTAGGAGACTTGGGGACCTGCTGTTTGCCACAGCCTCCTCTATGTGCTTGGGGACGAGCACAAGGGGAAAAAAAACTCTCCCAGAAAACACTGTTCACATGTTCCCCCCATACGGACGCAGGAGCTTTAGAACATGCAAACCACCAGATGCTCTGCATTTGCTGCCTGTGAACTCCTCGATCCTCACTCCTCACACCCAGCCTGTGCTGCTGCCTTGCAAAGAAACATCCCTTTTACTGTGCCACCCCCTCGGAGCCAGGAGGCAGCACGATTCCTGCACTCTGACGAGCAATGCGCTGGCAGCATCTGACATCTTTGCCACCAAACTGGAAAGCGGGGGGCAGATGTGGGCAGCTTCTGGGGCACATCTCTCACCTCTCGTACGTTCCGGGATCCTGACTCCCTGAAGGAAGGTTTGCAGCGGAAATTTATCTGTAGATTGAACACATGTGAGAGGAATCAGTAAAACCATCATACCCAAAAGAAACCTACCGGAGCTTACTTTACTACAGTAGGCCTAGAGCCTCTGGAGATGTTCAGTGCTTGCTGCAAAACCCCTCATGTATCTCTGTTACTAAAGAAAATGAGGCCTGGGGTCCCAATCATGTCACCAGAGGCTCCTTTTGGTATTGTTTCCTCAGAAGACCCCTCTTCGCAATGACACATTGCGGTTCCCCAATCTTCTTGTGTTTCACTACCCAAGAGGAAGGGCTGCCCAGGAAAAGGCTGTTACAGCTTTGCAAGCCGCAGAGAGGGCTCAACAGGCTCTACTCACTTTCTCCAGCTGTTCGATGCAGGGTGTATGCACTACGATCTTGCAGGCTGCACACTTACGCCTGGAGAGAGGTTTTTGCTGGAGGATGAGAAAAGGGGAGGAAAAACATGCGTGTGAATAGCAGCGTTCAGAGGCCGGCAAGCTCAGCCTCCCATCACACCCCCTTCATATATATCAGGGTGCAGCAAAGTTAGAACCAAGGCTCCTTGCAGGTGAAGGGATCTAAGCAAGTGCGTAGAGCAGATGCTCTCAAGTCTGGGACAGAGCAAGGAGGTGCTCTCCCGCTGTCCTGTCCAGCAGTCCTTGGCCTCTCCTGACACTGCCTGAAAGCACCATGGAAGCTGGTCTGGGAGGCACCTGCAGGGCTCCCACCGTAAGCCCCTTGCGCAGGCACAGGATGGCATCAGTGCTCCATGTCCTGCACCACAAGCAGGACTCAGCCTGCAAGCCGGGAGGGAGGACTGCAGCAACCCCGTAACATCAGTGCTGCCCGCAGGGTCAGGAGGCAGCAGGCCTGGGTCTCCAGCGCTCACTTTTCTCCTCTATTGAAAGGTCTTGGATTCAGATTGTCCCTCTAAGGGTGTGGGAGCCCAACAGCCTCTCCCTGGAATATCATCATACCACCTCCAGGCAAGTGGCAGCTCTGTGTGAGGTTTCCACCGCAAACTGAGCACCAGCGCTGGCAGAAACTGGGGACGCAGCCCTCCAGCATTCAGAGATAGGAGGGACACGTTCCCCACCTTGGCAGCCCCCCGGACCCCCGCATGTCCCCCAGCAGCAGCAGCGTGACCGTCACGGTCTCCCGGACCTGCAGCCCTTGCCAGGGAGGCGGGGGACCCCAGGTGACTCACCAGCAGCTTTGCCATACAGTTCTGCTCTCCAACATAGCAGAAGTCCCCAGAGACATTGGTCTCAAACCAGATGTGCTCCCCATAGACCGCAGTCTCCTGAAAGGCACAAGACAACACGTTTCTCTGAGAGCACCCCCAGATGGGCATCCGAGCCCCTAAAATGCTTTGTGCGAGGGACAAGATACTGGACAATGGTGGCGGGGTGAGATGTTGAAGCTAGGTGTAGGCCAGGAGACAAGATGCACAGAACAACCACGGCCAACATCTGGACGGAGGAAACCTCATGAAGCTGCTGCTGTGGCCCACCTGTTGGAAATGAGAGGGCCCCAGGAAACCACCTCCAAGACCTACAGCCCAGTTGCGGCGTCCTGCACAGGGAAGCTGCTCCCATCACCCCCTGAGAGGAGGCATCGGGGCAAATTCAGTGCAGGGGACTCTCCTGAAACAGCTTCTGTTCTACGACCCCAGGGTGCAGCTTAATACCTGCCAGGCTTTGCCTGCGAAGGAGCAGGGGCACGCTCCTGTTGCTTGGCCCCAGCCACCAGAAGACCTCGGCTGCCAGGAGCAGAAGAGCTGGCAGTGGAATAGCTATGCCATCCTCCCAGGAACCACCTGTGCCTGCACAGCCTCTCCTTGCAGCATCAAGGGGTGCTGCCAGCAGCACAGACGCTGGCACCAGCTGGTAGCAACGGCGGATGCCATAAATGTGTCAAAGCCGAAGTCACCTGGGAAGCCTCAGCCCGGGAAGAGCCTGCTGCTTCTTGGCCGAGAGCCGATTCCACGCAACGCCCAGCAAAGCGTGCTACAACTTACGCTCCAGTCCACAGTGCTGCGTATCTGTCGCTCAGAGTCACTCCTCAGGGCTAGCGCAGGGTTTGGCTGGGCTACCATGTGCTGGAGGCTGGACTTGGCAATAGCTTTCCTGGAAGACACAAGAGGGCTGGCTATTAGATCAGGGGAGGAGGAATATGTGCAAAGCACAACCTGCTTCTAGGATGGACGGTGAGGCTGGAGCAGAAAAGCATCCTCAGGACCAAGTGGCTGGAAATGAGGTGAATCTCCAGCACCGCTGGCCGAGGAGGCCACTCCTGTGAGGCAGCCCCATGGGACGAAGAGCTGATGAGCTGATGGCCACTGAGCTGATGGCTCAGCTAAAGACACCCTGCGCTCAGCAAAAGGCACAGCCTGCTGGGTCAAAGACCTTGGGGATGACAGGTCCATTGCAAAACAGCCAGGGATGCTCCACCGAGCTGTGGTGGTGGGGCTGCCTTTGCAGGGACAACCCAGAGCCCTTGCCCCACAGGCTCCCCGCAGCTTTCCCGTACCAAGGCACCTTAGAACCTGGGTTTTTTTCGGGGACCAGCACAACCGGTTGGAAAAAAAGCAGGTGTTTGTTCGGGGCTAGTGCGCTTCTCCCAGATGTGCTAGGGTGGAGGAAAGGAGCAGCAGAACCAGCCAGCTGGATAAAGTGTGCATCTCCAGCCCACAACCAGACCTGCTGCCTCCCTCCAAGCCCCAGGCTGGCAGGAGGGGATGCCCGCAAGCCCCAGGGGCCGCACTGAGAGCATCAGAGGCCGTGCCGGCCCGAGCGGGAGATGCTCAAGAGACACAAGCAGCGCTGCGAGACACCGACGGCAGCCACGGCCAACGGCGCCGAGCCCCTTCCCTCCTTCCCTGCTGAGCCTGGGTCTGCACCCAGCCTCCCCTCCCTGAGGCATCTCCCGCTTGCACGCCACCGCCATACATACAGCAGCCGGGGGCTCCAGCCATCCGGGGCGGCGTGGCGGGCAGGCTCCGGTCCCAAGCACTCGGGGAGGGTGGCAGAGGGGCAGCCGGCTCCGGCCGCCCCTGCGCAGTGCTGGGCCAGTAGCCGCAGGTGGCTGGAGGAGAGCAGCCCGGGCCGGAGGGCATCGCTGGAGCGACGTCGCTGGCTGAGGCGACGGTAGCGACCTGGCAAGCCGTAGGTGGCCCGGCCGTACATGAACTCGGTGGGCAGGCGGTGGGAGAAGGCGCGCCGCAGGCAGCGGGGACCCCGCGACAGCAGCCCAGCCTGGAGCGGCTGCAGCCGGGGTAGCATGGCCAGCCACCTCTCCTCAGCCCACCGCTCACGCCGGCCTCGCTTGACTCCCGCCAACGCGCCAACGCCGCCATCCTCCGGAGACTCGGATCCGGAGCTGTCGGTGCGGGGCGCCCCGTCCCCCTCCTCTCCGGTGGGGATGAGGCTGGCCAGGAGGATGGAGGGACCCACCAGCTGGGCGTCGATGGCTCGTGCCCGGCCCCCGCGTTTCGTCTGCACGGCGAACCTGGGGCTGAGGCAGGGTGGCGTGGTGCTGGAACGGCGGCGGGGGCCGGGGCGCTGGGGCTGACCCAGGCAGGAGAAGGCCGGCAGCGGGGAGCCCGAGCCGCGCCGGCGTTGGGCCAGCAAGGCGGAGGGCAGCCCTGCCTGGGAGCGTCGCCTGGCCTTGCCCGTGGGCACGGCCACCGCGCTGGCACGCCGCGGCCCCTTCCTCCCAAAGTGCCGCCTAAAAAAGGTTTCCATCGCACCCGGATGGTGGCTGTTAACACAGAGACCGGGAGTTAAATAGGGTCCCCCGCGAGTCCCCCGGGTTGGGCTGCGAAGGGTCAGGGCAGGGGGATGGTGGGGGACAGAGGGTAGGAGCAGGGACGGGGGGGGACGTGGCGATGCCACCCAGGGCACACGGCAGGGCTGGGACCCACTTGCTAGGTAGACGCAGCACTGGGGCTCCCGCTGCCCACAGCTCCCCAGTTCCCCGAGTTTTGTGGCTCAGCCCAGGGTGCTGCGATGGCAGGGCAGGTGTCACCGCCTGGCCAGGACCCTCTGCCTCGCCTGCTCACCGCTGTGGGATCGGCAGAGCCCCTGCATCCCGAGGTGCCGATCAGCCCTGGCGATTACCCCCACCGCTCTCCTGGTGCTGGTCCACCTGGTTTCCCCATGGGAACCACTCTAGCTAAGCAGCAGCCCCACCAATTTGCAGCAAATTGAAACTAAGCTGTTGCAAATCCTAAAGAAGAAAACCAACCGGGCAAGTAAGAGCAGGGCAGGGAGATTTGGTAGAAGCTGGCTGGGAGAGCTGGAGGCTAGGAGAGCTGGAATAGTGCAGAGGAGAGCTAGGAAAATCATGCCCTCTGTCCTGGGCAAAACTTCCCCCTCCTGGTGGAAAGAGCTTTACCGGGGCTCCCAAGCTTTCCCGGCCCAGCCCTCAAAGCTTGACAGGCTGCCTGGACACTGCAGCAGCCTGTGGAAAGCCCCAGGCCACAGGTGGAAGGTGCTGCAGCAGTTTCAGCACTGGCGGCACAGCATGCAAAGGCTGGAGTGGAAGGGGCTGAATCTGTCTAGCTCCAGTGCTCCTCTCCTCCAGAGCTAGTGCTTCGCTTCCCACCCTCCAGTCACTGTCTCTCTTCAGCTGCTACATACAGAGGATTTATTCGAGGGCAACTGAAAAAAACCCCACCAAGATCCACAGTTTGGTGGAAGCAAACTTCTGGCTCTTCAATTGCTCCCAAGGTGGGGGACTCGGGATCATGGCAGCCTGCAGGCACACACAAGCCACCACCGTCACTCTCAACAATTTCCATGCTCCTCCATGTAGGAGGCAGCTCCTCTACCCATCATGACGGTACGGGCATGCCGCTCACCACTGCACTAAGACCGGCATCTGCTCCACTTGTTTCTACTTTCCTCCCTTCTCATGCTCTTTTATGCACTCGCTTGCAGGTCAGCAATACCAGAGGACCTTCAGGAGAACACCCTGGCTCAAACATCCACTGACGCAAGGTCCACACAAACAGGCAAATTTGTCATAAGCTTCCCTTTTTGTTTGGGAAACGCAGGTAAGATGGGACATACGTGTTATTTTCTGGACCACAAACTGGAGCTTTTGCTTAGTGCTTGTAGCACAAGCAACCCATTGGGCTGTACCTCTATTTCTTTTAGATGAGTACAAAGCTGAGTTTGTATCTTTGGAGAAGGTTGGGTCTCCTCCAGCCTGGTAGGCAAGGAAGGGAGCTCTTTAGTTTCTACGGTCTCACTGCCATGCCTGTATTCAGTAACGTAGCACAAGGAGGGAAGGAAGCACAGCAGTGCCCTCCAGCAAGCAGCATCAGGGCAGCTAAAGCATGGTTGAATTGAAAGCAAAACAAAGTGTCACCTCCTTGGAGGGATTTCTCAAGTCCCACCACAGCAAGCAATGCAGGTACTTGGTCGCCAGCAGGTTAACTATCACACCACCGAGGCCCAAGCAGCTTTGCAGAGGGCAAAAGCACATTTTGCTGATCACCCTACTTCCAGCCTGTCCGCGACACTGCAGCGCTCCATTCCTGTCCCTACTCCCCATCGTCGAAAGGATGATGCGCAGCAAATTGCATCATCACCAAGAGGTGTTAAAAATTGTCTGAACAAATAAAACGTGTTAAAAAACCCAAGAGAGAACACCGCCTGGGTGTGGCACGCTGCAGCAGACCCTTTTTGGCCAGCTTTAGCTGCTGGGGCAGACGTACTGTCCAACTACATCCCAAATGAGCTTAACAGATGCTCCCTCCTGCCCCAGATACTCCACTAGCACGAAGCTGCTGTACCGCTTGCTGAGCTGCTGCTATGGGCAGGAAGATCTCTCAACACAGCTTCCTTCCTTTTTGCACCACAGTCTCATGAGGAAATCTGCTAGAATAACCTTGGCTTGACATTTATGTTTGGGTACTAGCTGATTACGGCCCTTTTTATCTTCAGGGCTGTCTGCAAGTGGCACACGGACTCACGCTCCAGCTACCAGTGGTGAAGGTTATTACCAGGCAACCATCTGACAGCCCACAACAGCAGCACATGGCAGCACAGATATGATGGGTGAAGATATCCTCATCTCTCGCAACTTAGTTCCAATCTGAGCTCCAAATGGTATATCGCAGGTGCTGAAAGCTACCGCCGGTGGAACAGACGGACAGACTGCTGGGGGTGCCCTGGATTGATGTGCATCAGCAGAGCTGGCAGGGAACCACGCACCAGGCAGAGAAGTCTGAGAGGAGCTAAGCCCTGGAAGCCCCTGGCCTAACACCAGCACATCTCTGGGATCTCCACTGTTTGTCGCTAAGACAGAGAAAAGCCGGCACCTGCGGCTGCTCTGCAGACTGCATCGCTCGGCACAGTTAGGGAAGGAGGCTGGATGGAGGCAGCCTGGCATTTGCAGAGTGGGAGGGAAAGGAAGTACTGCTGCACGCACTAGGATATCAACTCACGAGCAGCTATGCACTATCATTTCAATCTCCTTCTGTGAACAAAGAAGGAGACAGCAGCTCTGGTCTGCAATCAGAGCTCTTGGGAAGTGGTTTTTTTTACTAACCAGACCCCTCAGAGCTTCTCAGCCTCCTATGCTCCCCGCCTGGCTTTGGTGGGCAGAGATGCTGCTGAAGCAGGAACGTGTCCCAGAGCGTAGGCAGCCAGCAGTGCGGTCCTCGAGGGCTGGGGGAAGAGGGGGCTGCTGCAGGAAGCTCCTTGGGCACTCAGAGCAAGCTGCAACCTCTTACTCTGAGGACAGAGCTAACCTTGGTGGCAGGATCTAAATGCCCTTGGAAAGTCAAGCAGGGATCGAAGAGGAAAAACTTGCTTCTTGTAACTTCAGTGGACACAGAGCTTGTGGATCGGCTGATACGGAGATCCTGCTCTCTGGACAGCCAGCAGCCATCCCTCCTGCAGTGGTGGTGGCTCCAAAACCAGACAGGCTGAATCCTAGGGCTAAACACACAGTGTCCCTCAAGGCATAGGCTCCTCCCAGGTCAGGAGGAGCTTCTTGATATTCAGCTCCATTATTCTGCTTTGCTTCACTAGCCTCAAGCAAACTCCCACGTACCATACTGAACAGGCCCTCTGTGCCCTTAGACATGTAGCGGGATGCTGTGCCATATGCCTGCTCGGCCCTTCCTCTACATTATTATTCCTTCTGTCCCTCCAGCAGCCTGGTCTATTCCTGCCAGCTCTCAGAAGCAAGAGAGATCCCAGTTTACCTTCCTACAGTGCCAAATCTGGCACCCCTCTCCTGGCACCAAGGGTGGCAATAGGACCCTACTGCAGGGTAGTGCCAGCAGCACAATGCACAAGCCTTGAGCCCTAGAGAAGTCCAGACTTGAAAAACACAATCAGCTCCTCCCAACCTTTCAGCAAACCTCCAGCTAGTTGTCTGGAAAGCATTTTTTCCAACCACGGGGCTACAGCAAGGGAAACAAGTCGGAGAGTTTTGCCCTGCTCCGTGACGAGCGCCCGTCCTGATGGTGGCTGGCTGCGTCCCTGCATCCCAGCTTGCTGCGGGTGCTGGGGAGCTGCTGCGGCACCGGAGCTGGCAGCACGCAAGCAGGAGCCCGTTTCAGTTTACAAGCTGTCTTCCCCTGGCAAGGACGCTTGACTTGTACAGCTCAACCACAGGGAAAGTGTAAGTGTTATTAATAGCCACCCCTGCATGACACCAAGATCTCCTGGGCTTCTGCCTCTCTGTCTCCTCCCTGCCAGGACACTAGAGGGACCGAGGGACAAGAGCCTGGGAGCCCATCCAGGGAGCTGCTGCTCATCCCAGCCCCTCTGACATACCACCGCTTGCCTTCAGCCTTGGTTTCCATCACAAGCTCGCACCCCCCCTCCCCGCTCCCTTCAGTGCTCTGATACTCAATCTTCCCATGTACGTTGCTGTCCCCACACCACCCCTGCTGAGATCCCGGCCCCATTCTCCCATCCTGTTCCCAGGCATCAGTCACCGACCTCTCCTCTCCCATGGGCTCTCTGGCCAGCCCTCTCCGATGTACCATGAAGAGCAACCTGCAGAGATGAGGTCTGCTGAGGAAGGTGCCCCTGCGCCAGACGGGGAAGGGAGCACGCTGGTCAAGATGCGTTGCAGCCCTCAGGGCTTTGGCTGCAGCGAGGTGAGCAATGATCAGCAAGTTCCCAAATGGCGCAGTTTGTTTCTACCCAAAATTTCCATTCCAGCTGTAATCTCTCCTACATCACGTGAATAAAACAGAGTCAGGAGCTCCCCTGTGCTGGGTCCAGCATGAGCAAGGAGATGTGGCTCCCCCCAGCACAGGGGTAGGGAGGCTCCATCCAAACCAAAGCATCGTGAGGGGCAAGCTATGGGCTGCGCTCACCTTCTATTTTAGGATTCATTCATTTGACCTACTGCAACAAGTGCCACTGACTACATGGGCCACAGCACCTTGCTCCCATGCTCCCGAGCTGCAAGAGCATGGCATTCCCAGGGCAAACTGTGGACAAAGACATCCTCAGTTGTACTGTCACCCTCATACTGCAAAGGAGAAGATTACTGCTGCAAACTTAACGCTACCCCTCCAGGCTGCAGAAGGCAGTTTCTGGTCCTTGCAGGGCACTCAGAGGGGAACAGGTCCCCACCTATATCTCTCAGCGAGCCCTGGGGTTGATCCAGAGGACTTCAGACCTCCCTCCTAGTGAGAAAGCAAGGCAAGGGCTTAGAAACCAGCTGGTGGTCACACGCATGCAGCTGCAGAGGACCTCCTCCCAGCTCTGAGGTCTCTGCACGTGCAGCCCCAGCACCCTTCTCCGCAGGGAGCTGCGGAGAGGCCCCTGCCAGGGCTACTGGGCACGGACAGCGAGAGCAAGGCACCCCTGGCAACCTCTAAGGGCTTTGCTAACTTGCTCAGAAGCCCGTCAGTGCTACTGGGCACTTTGTTTGACCAACCTGGAGGCCCCAGGACCGCACTGCTTCACGAGGGATGGGCAGCTACGTCAGTTTGGCCTCTTTGTACCCATCTTGCACGTGGCCGAGCAAAAGCACAAACTCACAGCCTCCTGCTCCCACACATACACTCCTCTGCTCCACAGCGTCGCAGCAGTGCCAGTGCTCTGGACCTGATGCAAACACCTTGACACACCCCAGACACAAAAGGGTAATGGGATACCTGCACAAGATGGCCAGAAGCAAAACTCGCCCAAGGGCTTTTTTTCAGGGGACAGGAGTTTCACGGCACACTCCAGCTGGCAGCAACAGCTCAACATCACCACTTCAGCATCGCTTCTGACTGCTTGGTGCCCTGGGCGGATCGAAGACCACACCAGGGATGAGACGCAGCCACTAACTTTAACCCCACACCATTTTCTGGGTATTCACACCTCCATCGTGAGCTGGGGACACCACACAGAGGAGATGCAGCCTCTAAGCCGCCTTCTTTGAATGAGCAGGACAGGGGGACAGATGCAGTGCCAGGGACCAGCAGCTGCCTTGCAGAGGGGTTGCAGGCATGGCAAAGAAATGAAACACCGCAGCTTTGCAGCTCGTCGTGGGAAGCTTCTCCAAGGGGCAAAGCTGGGTGCAAGGAACTGCTGAAGGCCACACAGCAACCTGAGCATGGTCCTCACTGCCTGGCCCTGCCTCGATCAAGGCAAGCCGAAAGGGGTCAGCCACCCGCCCTCCTGCCTGGCCCTTCACAAGAAAATGCTCTCAACTTCGGTTTGCTGGGAAGAGCAGGGGCTGGGAGCAGAAGAGACTTTTTTTTACAGTTCCTAGCATAACCCCCACAATCATTCTGGTGGCAGCTCCATCCTGCCTCTCCCCAAATTCTGCATGACACCCTGGTGCCAACCTCCCCTTCACCGCCTTCTCAGGGCAAACCTGAGATGTGCTTTAAGGTACATCTGCCAGACTAGCTCAGACCCTCCACTTATGCTTCATAAAGTCAAGAGTTTGCCAGCCCTAAGGCTCAGAGTAATGTTCCCATTACAACAATGTGATTTCCTTCCCAAAATCCATGGAAGACAGTGTTTTGTCTTAATTTAAACCAAAGCCGTCTCCTTGGAGGCTCCTGGGCTGACTCTGGGCATTCATATCCCTTGACAACTTTCCACCATCATAACATTATGAAGTTTATTTGCCACTACAGTAAATAATCTGCCTCCTGGTTATCAAGAAACCCAACAACACTGATTTAAACAATCTGTCGCTGCGTTTGGCTGGGGAGCCAAACAGCAAGACTGACGGCCTCGAGCAGCGGGGATGAAACGCAGAGGGTGAGCCACCACCATCAGCGTGCCGGGGCTGAGGCGGAGCAGGGGTGGGGGGAGAGGCCGGCCATGCAGTTTCTATTTTGGTCCCATCAGCAGGACCATCGATGCAGGCTGGGAAGGAGAGTTTCCTCTCTCTCTCTCTGAGCTCCATTTGCAGAGCGACATGCATGAAGCAAAGCGGCAGGGGGTTCGGCAGGGCGCCCCGGCATTTTGGGTGCCCAGCCCATGGTTTATTTAGCAGATTCCCACCTTCCTCCTCAGGGCTGGTCCCCTCCTTCAGTACACACAGCTCTGTGCCTCTGGTAGAGGAGGGACACGAGGGACGTGCTATTTAAAGGGATGCCGGTCCCACAGCCCAGCTGCCTGATCCGAACTCCCCGAGCAGCCCTGAAGTTCTCCTCCTGTGCGTGGGGAAGACATCCCGGCATGGTGCTGCCCGGGGCAGGGCAACATGCAGCATCTGCCCAGAGCAGCAGCCCCAGGGAGGAGGCGATAAACCCGATGTAAAGATAAAGCTGCAGCGTGGCAGATGCAGAGCACAGGCAGTGATTCCCAAGGCTCGGAAATCTTTGGACCTCCCAGAGCAAAGCAGAGCGAGCCTCAGGCGCTCAGCTATAGGCACAGAAAGATGGGAGCCACATGCCTCCCTCCAGTCCACGGCAGACGTCAGGAAGGGCATCCCACTGCTCCCAGCAGAAGCAGGGTGCCTCACCGCCACCGGCACCAGGGGCGATGCCAGGAGCCCACAAGTCCGTCCTGCTTCCCTAAACTATCCCAGGGCAAAGCGGCCGGGGTCCAGGGGTCCCAGCGTGGCACAGGCTGGCTCCCCACGCCACTGTCCTCTGCCACCTGCAGGTTTCCTTCTGCCATCCCCATGCCACACAGGCTGGTAGGATGCAGCCAGTGCCGTAACAGGCAGCAGACTGGGTGGCTGGAAATGCACCTCTGGCAGGGAAAAACCCTGCCCTCCTTCCAAAGGGGAAACAACAGCCAAGTGCCACTGAGTGCCACAGCGGCTGCGTTTCACAGAGCCCCCGCCTCAGCCCTGGGAACAGCTCGTAGCCCTACGGGCTCGCTCCAGACTCCAGGAGTGAACGCAGCTCAGCAGGAGCAAGGCTGAGGGTCTCCGGGATGACTCCGGGGTCTGCTTCCCACCGCCCTTCCCCAGCGGGATGGGACCCGATACCTGCTCAGACCATACCTACGAACTAAGGGCTGGTTCCCCCAGCCTCCTCCCATCCCCCACCCGGTACAGACAAAAGCAGCAAAACGTGGGGGGACGAAGAGGAAGATGAGGAAAAAGAGAAGGAGAGAGCGTGGGGAAATGCCCCCGTGACCTGATCCGGAGCGGCGCGGGGGTCCCTGTAAGGTGCCGAGCGGGTGACGGTGGCCGGTCGGGAGCGGCGGCAGCAGCAGGCCAGCCCTCCCCAACCAAGTCCTAGTTTGGAGAGTGAAACGCTCAGCTTCTCCCTCCGCCTCCTCCCTTGCGCCGCAAACCCTGACAGCGCTCGTTAAAATAACCAACTGCACTTCCTCTCCGAGCAGCTCCGAGGCCGGCTCATCCCCAGCCAGAGGGGCAGGCACTAAGAGGCCCCCCCCCCCCCCAAAAAAAGAGGGGTCCCCCTCCGGCACCCAACTGCCCTCCGAGTACCCGACTGCAGCTACGGGATGCCACCGCTTCCCTCGCAGCGGCAAGAGGAGGATAAGGGGAGGAACCTGCCGAAGAGGCGATTCTCTCTCTTTGGGACCTCGATAAAGGGGTTTGCCCGGCTGATGAGAGCCGAAGCACCTGCCGTGGAGAGCCTGAGTTCATTTCATGCGCAGGAGGTAACTTGGTCCTGAGTTACGGACAGTGTCTGGTCCGGGCGGGCTCCACGGACGTCTCCGGAGCTTTTTACCTCCCCTTGCTGCTGCAAACCCCCCCATGGGACCTCTCGCAGCCGGGCTGGGGACTTCCCCGTCACACTTCGCCGCTATCCGGGTCCCCCAGCTGTCCCCAGGGACCCGCTCCTGGCCAAACTCCCTTTTGGGGCTACGAAACCCATCTCCGCTTTGGCTTTTGGGGGGAGGGGGGGGCGGAGATCACACCGAAGGCCAGCTCTGCTCCGCGATGCCTGCAAGGCGTGAGTCACGAGCTATTGTTATTTTGGTCATTCACCCAGCGATGGGAGCCGGTAGCCACGCGTGCGGCCGTAGCGAGTCACATGGGTGGCCACAGCTGGGACCTTGTTGTCCTTTCACACCCTGCCTCCTCCTGCCTGCCCCTTCCCCTTGCCTACATGTCACGGCTAAAATTAGACGGGGAGCTCTTCTCCTCCGCGCGTAGGAGCGCTGCGTGCGTTTGGACCCTGCCCAGCGCTCCTCGGGGCCTGGAGAGAGACTACAGCAAAACGATCACAACAAAACACGAGGGGAGGTTGCTGCCAGCGCGGCCAAGGCGGCCGGCTGCCGTCCCCGATGGGTATCTGAAAAGCGGTTCACAGGAAACCATTAAACTGCCAGGCCCGAAGGCTGAGCTACCGCCATCACCACCGTCTCCGTCACGGCAGAAGGAGCGAGCGGCCTTTGCAAAGCGGTGGGAGCCGGAGGTGGGCGAGGACACGTGAACAAACCTCACCGCTGCCAAAGCTGCTGCAGGGATTGCGTTCAGCCCTTTCCTCACAGCGTCAGAGGGGAAGGGGAGCTGGAGATGCCCAGGGCAGGCAGAAGGAGATGTTCCCCCCTGCTCAGCCCTCTCTTCCTTCAAACCTGGCAGCCGCTGAAGGATGGAGGGCTCTGCCCCTTTCCCTACACAGGGTACACGTCCTTCAGACTTCCCTCCCCAGTGCCAGAAAAGGGCCAGCGGAGCAGGTCCCGGCGTCCTCGCAGCCCCAGGGCAGCCACGGTGCCAGCTGCGACCACAGGAGGAGGAGAGGCTGTGGAAGGGCCCCTAGGAACAGTCCCCAGTCCATCGCTGTTAAGACCCACTTACTGGGACCGGCAGGGTGTTTTATCAAAGAGGAAATTAAAATCGTGCTATAACTAGCCGCCCATTCAGAGCTAAGAAGCCTGATAAGAGATACGTGCGGTTCCTCCCCAGCCACGGGAGCTTCCTCCCAGCTGCCCCGTGACCACCCTGCTCTCCCTGTCCCCCACAGCCTCGGCACAGCAGAGACCCCCACTTGACACCACCTGCTGCTCCTCACCCCTGCCACAGTCCCACCTCCCTCCCGGGCCGCCAGGACCCTGATTTGCAAACAGAAACAGCCCAGGGAGATGCCCAGGGCGGATTCTAGCTGGCCCCAAAATCCCTTCCAAGTCAAGCAGACCAGCAAGAGACCAGGCGACTGGTTCTCCAAGTCCCTTTCCCTGGAGGCAGCGGGAAGCCGAAGAGCCCTCTCCTCAAACCTTCCCGCCGCCGTTCTCCTCCTTCCCCCTGTGACCTATTAAGCCCCCACCTCGCACGCAGGCGAGGGCAGTGAGAGAGACCTTCGGCTCCCCATGCCGCTGTCACAGGTTTCAGTCTGCTGTGTGTGTTCAAGCAGAAACCGCTGCTCCGAGCCGGGAGGCTCCCCAGCCCCACGCAGCCCCGAGCGAGGCTTTCCAAGTGAGGAGATCCTGGTCACACGCACCTGAAACCAGACTGCAAGCGGCAGCCCCTGCAGGTGTCTGCAAAGTGGGGGGGACACTGCTCAGCATCCCTGAGAAACCTGGTCCCTCTGTGATCTCCCCCCCTCGCAAAGCCTGAGGCTAAGACAGGAAAGACACCTCCTATTTCTGTGTCTCAAGCCTTCATCACGACCTTGTGACTAAGCAAAGCACATGCCAACTTGCCACCCGAAAGGCATGTGTTGGTTTAACGGTGACCCTGTTACTGATATCAAGTCTAATCTTTGGTTTCACTTTTTCACCTTGTGACAGCGAGTTACCAAGTCTTTTTCTCCCCCACCTCACATCAAAATTAAAGTAACTCCATTTTAACATTTAACATTTAGCAATGTTAAATCCGTCACTTCTTGGTTTTGCTAAACGTCAGCTTGTCCCTCTGCTACAAACGGGAGGGCAGGAGGAGAAGTTGATTTTTTTTTTCTCCTCCACCCTTTTTGTTCTAAATGCCCTCAGCATATCTGCTCTTACATGCTTCCTTTTCTCCTAACATCCCCATGTCTGCCAGCTTCTGCAACCTCATTAACGGGTTCTCTTCTCCTGCCATCCTTCAGAGAGGAGATCCCAGGGGAAGAGGTGCCGCCGGTGCGGCGAGGCAACCGCTTTTCCCCTTCCCACCGTGGGCTAACACTTCACTGCAGACCAGTAGCGCAGGGCTGCCTCACTCTGCTCCCCCAGTTTCTCTGCTCCCACTCCCACAGGGTGACACCGGGTGCTTCAGAGACCACAGGAGCAGGGGGAGCAACCAAGCGGAGTTGGGTGGGTGCCATTGCGTAGCTCCGAGCGCTACCGTGGCACGCGAGCCCGCGCGGCGGTGAGCTGGCTAACAGCTGCCTTGGCTGGAGGTTTGCTTCTGAGCATCAGCCAGCCGGCGGCAGCGGCTGACAAGTTTAAGCCAGTAAGCTCACCGGCCGCTTCACCCACGGCAGGACAAAAAAAAAAGCTCCACGCGGATGCTTTGCAAAACCCTCCCTTGAACAAGAAAAGAAAGCAAAACCAGGAGCGAGGAGACAAGACCAGCGACTCTGCAGAGGGGACATGCCACAACACCCAGCTGAAGCAAACCCCAAGGAAAGGGCTGGAGCTGCACTGAAGAGCTCCGAAGAGCTCCGAAGAGCGACCGTGCCCTCTGGTGTTCAACCCATGGCACTTTGGGCTTCTCCAAACCCCACCTGCCTCCCCTCTGCGGACCACTAACCAGCCACGCTGCCTCTTACCCCTAACACCTCCAACCACAGGACTCCCACAGGCAGCACTGGGACATGAGACTTTTTGTGTCTACAAGGTCAGGCAAGCTGGAGACCGAGCGGGAACCTCGGAAAGGTCCAGGACGCCGTACAGATGGGGTGATACCCAGAGAAACCGTTTAGCAGAAGCCAGGAAGCAGCAGTCCTCAGTGGGGCTCTTCCACCTTGGCACTTCTGCGTGGCACTCGCACGAGCGCAGCCAAATCCTGACCAGGCTGATGCGCTGCTCCATAAAGACCATGGCGTAGGGAGCCTGAGAACGGGGCCTGGGACTCATCCCTATCTCCTTGGGAGCATTTGTGAGCCCCCAACACCATGGCTAACCTAGGTATTGGCTCCCACACAGCAACTACGTCCCAGCGATGGTGACTGCTTCCGAGACCCTGGTTTCCCACCATGCCTGGCAGCCCCAGCTCTACTGAACTTCAGGCTACTGCGGCCATTTGGCTAAACCACCCCGTCAGCGTTGTCATCCGAGGTCTTCAAAGCACTCAGCATGCACAGGGTCTAGGCATTACGGTCCTCATGCCCACAATGGCTAGGACATGGAGGAGGAAGACCTCGACTGACCTTCACCCCAAACACCAGCAAAACGGGGGGCTGCCATGTTAGCTGATGAAAGTCCGGCAGCGAGCTGCCCTCTAGAACAAGGTTAGTGACACAGGCAGCAGGCAGGCAGCCTGGCTTTCGACGGCCTTGGTTAGTGCAGACACAAGAGGGTGACGTGGGGTGAGACGTGGGTGGGAGGTAGGAGAGCTCTTGAGCAGAAACGTTGCGGCAGCTGCTGGGACTGCACAGCCTGTGCAAGCCAATAAAAATACCACATACTTATACACCGCCGGCCGGTGCTTTATCCTCCTGGATCCCCATCGGCCGGGCTGGCTGCCCTGGAGACAAGGGAAGACACCTTTGTGGGGCAGGTGGAGTCTAGGGACATAAAGAGAGTGGTCAGCAAGCCCTCCCCATAAACACACCTGGCAGCCCAGCACACGGCAGCGTCCTCCCCCTCCACGGCTTTGCTGCCGCAGTGCAATCCCTCCACCCTGCACGTTCTCCCCACGGCCTCAGCGTTCGCAGACCCCAGGGGCCCCAATGGCACCCGCGCCATCGCCCCTGCCGTCAGCCGTGGAGGTCAATGCAGGCAAGATGCTCACGGAGCCGGGGTCAGCAAGGCCATTGCTCCCTTCGGAGCCAGTCGGTGAACATCAAGCACCACACTCTAGCTCCTGGGATGCTAACCCAGCCCAGTCCGAAGTCACCTCCAGCCCGACCCAACCGGCTGCAAGAGCCTAAGGGTGCCAAGACCCTGCACCTCCACAGGGTGCACGACTCAGGGACCGGGGCCAGGTTGGCATAGAGAGGGAGCCTCGCTTCCCTCCCTCCTTCCCTGCGCCAGCCTGGCTCCTGGCAGCCTTCACCTCGACCGCTAGGTCCGGGCATGGATTTGAATTTCAAATAAATCACGAAGGCGCTCGCCAGGCCTTGCGTGGAGGAGCATTGTTTGGGCAGGACAGGGCAGCTTGCCTGCTCCCAACCCTCCGGCCCCCGCGTGAGGGCAGCGAGCCCTGGGAGCCCTGACCCTCCACCAGCCAGGGGCCGGGGAGCAAAGCTCTTGGTGACCCAGGGCAGAGGGGGAGCACCTTTCTCGGGACCCCTCCGACACCTTCCCCCACCACATCTGCTTCCTCTGCCGTTCAAACAACAAGAAAACTTGTGGGTGGGTAACGCCGTTGTTCGAGCCCAGGTGGGGGGTCCTCGCCAGCAGCCTCTGCTGGAGCATCTCCTGGCCCCAGACCAACCCATAGCCCAGCTGGGAGCCGGGCTGGGGAGCGGGGTGCCTCCAACCATGCATCCCGGCAGCTCTCGCAGGACAGGAGCCCCCACTGCCTCTTAATCCTGCCATCCGCCAGCCTCCGACGGGTACCAAATCCCTGCAGAAAACATCTTCCTCCGCCACATTTCAGCGGCGGCAGCTGCCGGGCGCCTGCCGCCAGACTGCCCCACGCCACGTCCCCTTGAGTGGTGACCTCGGGCTTGGGCGGTAAGAGGCTTAGCGCTGGATCCGAGCAGCTCCCGGCTGGGGCGGCGAGGCAGGACGAGATACAGATAATCTGATTGAGAGGGAACTTTCCCATGGAGGGGCCAGCACGTGGCCAGCTGCATGGCCTCCCGCTCCCTCTCTGGGCTGGCAACAGGCCATGCCCGGAGGCCAGGAGCTCAGGGAGAAGCTCTGAGCTGACTTGGGTACTTCTGCCCCACGACTCTCCATCCTCATCCTGCCGGCAAGCGCTGCCCCAGAGAAGAGGTGGGACCCCCCCCCCACCAGCCAGGGGGGAGCAGGCAGGAAGGAGTCCCCCCGCTTTCTGGCTCCAGATCCACACCTGGGCTGCCAACGGTAAGCGACGGACGGGTTGTTCTGGCACCCACGTTTCCTGTGGGAGCCGAGCTGCGCCAAAACAAGGGGAAAACCCTCTGCAACGAGCCTCTTCGTTAGCTGCCCTGACTTCCTGGGACAGCCAGCCCGTGGGGACACGTGACTTTCTGCAAAGCCACAGCGTGTTTCGGAGCCGAGGCTGCTCCCGCGCCGCCGAGCTGCAGCTGGAGAGCAGGGGAAGGGAGATGGGGTGAGCGGAGCCAGGGAAGGGGTGAACACCGAGCTTTTCCCTGCTGGTCCCGGGTGGGATTTTCACGCCTCTCTGGCTGGGAGCCCCTCCATGAGGCTGAAACCGGGCGGTGGTGCACGAGCCGGCATCCTGCGGTAATGCCAGGGGAGCGGCAGCAGCCCGTGAAGCACGCTGAAGGCATCTCCCACTGACTTGGGGCACGTGGAGGACGGGGTGGCAGCCAAAGGTGGGACTACCTCTGGCCAGACCTCTGTCTGCCCTGCACTTTGGGTAGCATCCCCCAATCCCCCAGCGACCGGTCCCCAGCTCCCACCAGTCCCTGCTGGCTGGGCAGGGCTCCTCTGAGATGGAGGATGCTTAGCTCATTTCTCCAGGCCCTGAACCGCTGGGAAAGGCTGACATCTTTGTGAGATGGGCAAAGCTTAGGCAGGCTTTTCCTAGGTGCGGGAGCAATGTCTGCAGGTAGAAACTGGAATTGGCAGCCTAACCCAGACAGCACAACCTGCCCGGCAGGCAGAGCTGAGGCAGGAGGCCCATTAACTCCTACTGTCTGGGACAGCAGAGACTGGGAAGAGGTCCTCGCACTTAGTCCCTGGTGCAATGAGGCAGAGCTCTACGGTCAACTACAAAGTTAACACCCCCAGGCATCAACCTCTAAACCACAGGCAGGAGGAGAACAGCGCTGGGTCTAACACATGCGTCACACACAGACCGGAGGACTCTGTCCTCCCTGGGCACTGGCCTGGCCAGCGCAGTCTCATTGCTTGCCTTGGCAGAGCTTCACCTTCCACCTGATGTCCTGATGGGGAGGAGAAGAAAGGTTCCCAGCTCCCAAAAAGAGCCTGCAGCTGCTGCCAGGCCTGCAAGTTGCAACAGAAACACGGGATATTACTTTTGTAATACTGGAGAGCTGGCCCGGCGAAAGCTCCGGGACTCGGGATGGCAGACAGAGGCACTTATTCCCTGGGAACCTGATGCCAGCTCAAGAACCAGCAGGACAGGTTTCCCCTATTTCCATGCCTTGTCCGTGTCCCCAGGTAGGTCCTGCACCATAGTCCCTACCTCTAAAAGTCTCCGGCAGAAGCAATTCACCTCCTGCCAGTCCCCATCTCTTCCAAAAAGGATGGTTTATGGGCCCAAGGGTCAAGGAGCCTCAGCCTGCAGCCCTAGCTTTGCTCCTGAGCTCAGCATCTCCAAGTCAGCACCTGTTTACAGGAGCGAGCGAGCAAGCGAATGCTGAAAGCTAACTCAAGAGCTTCAGCTCACGGAGCTTCACCTGGGAAAAAGAAACCAGAGCTCCACCAGGAGCAGAGCTGGAAGTTATATTTAGAGGCTTTGCCAAGTCTCTGGGGAGACTGTTTGCTCCCCAGACACGACACCACGATGAGAGAAAGAAATCCTACACTGCATCCCCCATGGCCTGCCAGAGCTCAGGTTGCCTTCCACGAGAGCATCCCCCCCGTCCCAGGGAGCCGGCCTCACCCTACGAGCATCTGCTCTTAGCCCCCGAGAGGACCCATGCAATCACACAGCCCCCAAAATTCTCCCTGCTTGCGACATCCGTGGCTCTGCCTCTCCCCTCCCAACACCATCTCCTTGCAAAGGCCCGTGCCCGCTCCCAGTGCCCCCCTACCCCCCTGCAGCCCTTCTCTCCTCCCATCGTTTTTGTTCAAAGGAAGGAAGAGGTCCCTTATCCTCCCTCCTCTCAGCTCCTTGAGCAGATTACAGGGTTTCCTGGAAGGGATGCTCCAAATCCTAAGCAGATTAAAGGTCCTGCCACCTTCTCCAGCGTGGGTGCACTGCACTGTGGTAGCCCCTGCTCTGATCTCGGGAGGGCAGCGGAGCCACCGGCGGGTGATCGGGATTGGAGAGATAAGGCTGGTGCCAAGCAGGGACCATGCTAGGGAAGCCTCCAGCCTCCGGGAGCAGCAGGGCCTCCAGCACATTCTGATCCTTCCCTGCCTCATCCCAGTAGCCCCACCGGGAGCCTGCCAACAGGCACGGCTGATCATCGTGCCCAGTGCTTTTTTTCTTTTTTTTTTTGACCCTGGCAAGATCAAAAGTCCCTGAGCTGCCCCACGGGAGGTCAGGACCTCCTGGAGCAGAGAGCACAGAGCAAACACGGCAGCGGGAACAGCTCTCCCGGCACATCCTACCTGCCCGGCAAACAAGCCCAGGTGTCTCCGCAGGGGACACACGGGGACTCCCACGGGTGTCACTTGCCGGGGCCCAGCTAATGGCACCCATCACCTGTGACCTGGATGGGGAGCAGAGGGTGGAAGGTTTCAGAGCTAGAGGCGTGCAAAAGCTGCACGGGTGGAGGAGGAGGAGGAGGATTGCTCAACAACTAGCTGGCAGCAAGGTGCATTGTGAAAAAACCTGTCCTGAGGTAAGCGCTGCTCTCAGCCTGCCAACATGCAAATCGCAAACTTCAGGCTCCTTCCCACCACCTGCCAGGGTGCCTGGGGCTTACCCCACCGCACACCCCCTCTTATCACACCCACGCTAGGAGAAAACAAACCCGAATCCCTGCGCCCTGGCTGGACCCGCTCACCGGCCAAGTGCCAGCAGGTTCGAGGGGACACGGCGGCACCCCCCACGCAGCGGGGATGGGGACAGCCGGGCTGCCGTCCCAGCGGCACATCTCCCCCAGCTTTCACATGGGTGCGAGCGTCAAGCTGCAAAAAAAAGATGGTGACAAGCGACATCCCAGAAAGACGTAGGCGGGTGCTCGGCTCAGTTTCTCGCGTGCCGTTTACCCACACGCCATGCCACCCACAGACCTTCCCCGGGGCGATGGCAGGCAGCCCCAGGCTCGCATGCAGGCTCCAGCACCAGGCCTGCCAAAGGACCACAGCAGAAAATTCGGTCCCACGCTCTCTGCAGGGCAACCGCCCACTGGCTGTCCTGACAACAGCTACGCTCCCTGCTCATGCTGCTGCAGCAGACCCGACCGCCACATGTACCTCTTCTGAAGGGGGACGTGTTAAAGACCCCAAAGCCCACAGGGAAGCCCCATTTCCACATCCCACCTCTCCAGCATGGGGGAGAGCAAGAAAGGGGCTTTGTCCCCAGCACTTGCGCTCCCACCCAAAGTCCCCCCTGGAAAGGGTAAACTGTCCTGTTCACTCACAGCAAAAGAAATGGGGCACCTAGGAAGGAAATTTAATCCTAACCACCTATTATCTGATCAACCCCAATCTCTTTATCAGCCCAATTAAAAGAATCACCCATCTGTGGCCCGGATGCACGTATTGTGCACTTGTCTCCATCAGCTCTGGAGCCAATTACTCCACCCTCCTGTAAGGCAATTACAAGGTACAGAAATAAGCCCGCTTGCAAAACACAGGGGACTAATATGCCACTAAAGGCCAGAGCTCGGGGGCTCACCCCTCTTTTGCTTTAAATTCCCTCGGGGCTCATCTGCCCTGGGTTGCCATTTTGTGGACCTGTCCCTCACCTGGCCGTGGCCGTGCTTCCCAGTGCCACTGGGCGCAGAGCCCAGCAGCGCACGCCCACCTCAGGGGACCTCTCTCCCCAAAGCCAGGGCTCTCCAGAGACTCACCGCTGCTAACGGGCAAGCTCCTGCCCATCGCCTAAGTTTCCTCTACACCCGCTTCCCAGCCACGTACGCTCTGGCTAAAGCCCAGAATCGAAAAGGGTGCAAATTTCTTCACTGATGGCTGTTGGAAAGCATTTGGAGGGTAGGGGCTGGCTGTACTTCTCGCCAAAAGAAAATGCAGCAAAGCCTTCCCCCGCAATTCCCTCGGAGGAAGTGGAACTTCACGTCGCCCTCGGCTCCAACGCTCAGGTGGGGAGGAATTTGGCAACGTGCAGCCAGTTATCCTGCACGGCTTCCCACCGAGCCTACCTCCCACAGGCGCGTGTGGGAGCCCCTTCCTTCTTGGAGGCCCACGGCAATCTCTCCTCGCTCCCCTGCAGCTCCAGGTGCTGCATTCATCACCCCGAGATGGAGGAAACCAGGTCCACCATCAGTGGAAGAAGAGCAAGAGAAGCATCCACACACCAAACAACCCGACGGGCATTTCCAGCCGTCCTGCCGGGTGTGCCGGTCCCACTTTGCCTCTCCCCCACACATCCACGCTGCAGAAGGTTGTTCACAGGTGGAAGACATCCCCTCGGTGAAGGCTCTGATATATTTGCAGGAATGGCAGCCCGAACCCCTGGGAGCCAGAGAGAGATGCCATGCAGTACTGGGGACAGGCCAGAGGCTGCCAGGAGCTCCAGGCAGCCACTGCCACCAGCTCTGAAACCAGAGCAGAAGAGAACACCAGTCCGTGGTGGAGTGACCTTGCAAGCCCTCCGCTCCCAGCTCCATCTTGGCAGTGGAGGTTGAAACTGGGGCCTCTCTCCCCCATCCAGCACCCGTGACGCTACCCGGGAGCACTGCATCCTGCTTCGGGCCCCCCGTAAAGCAAAAATGCTGACAAGGTGTAGCAAGTTCAGCACAGGGCCACCAAGACAGTTTGGAGCAGGAGTTATCAGATACAAGGAGAGGCTGAGATAACGGGGGTGGTTTGGCCTACAGAAGAGAAGGTTAAGGGGGAATATTATTACTGTCTTCAGCTACCTGATGGGAAGGTACAGAGAAGATTGAGCCAGACACTGTGCCTGGAGGCGCACAGTGACAACCTGAGAGACAACGGGCACAGGCTGCAACAAGGGAAACACTGAAGAGATATTGGGGGAAAAAGAAAAACAACCAGGAGCTGAAGCACGGGAGCAGGTGCCCAGGGAGGTGGTGCAGTCTCCACCTTGGTGACGCTCAAAACTCAACATCAGCAGCCTGATCAAATTCAGCCCTGCAAATTCGAGGCAGCAGGGTGGACCAGGTGACCTCCAGAGGTCCCTTCAGACCTCAGGTATTCAATGTTTTTACACACATCCCGATGGCGGGGGCACCCCTTTGCTTACACGGGCCGAGAATCCCCCAAATCCCACGAGGCCAACAGCGAGGCTGTGAGGGGCACAAGGAGCCTGGCTGACTCTGGGGAGGAAACGAGCGAAGCCGGGAGCCCGGGAGCTGGAAAGCCGGGAGCCCGGGAGGCAGCACAGGACCGGCACAGCCATGGCCCCGGAGCTGCAGGACTGCCGATCTCCCAGCCGAAGCACGGGACGGGTGTGCGGGGATGGAGACGGGCAGTTCTGAGCGGGTGGAAACGAATCCTCCAGAGTTGAGGCTCCGAATTCCCCGGGGGAGGAGAGCGGGCGCAGCACGGGCGATGCTTCCCAACTTCCCATTGCCGGTGTCAAGAGCTCAAAAGCAGGAAAACGCAAACTCATCCCGGCACCACGTCCCGCATCCCTCGCCGGCCGC
>NW_010973132.1:3146586-3146937 GCF_000737465.1 Haliaeetus leucocephalus | reverse complement strand
GGGCCCGGAGCCCGGCGCTGCCGGCTCAGGAAATCGAGCGTCAGCCCCGCGCTCGGGAAGGGGCTCGGCGGCAGAAGCGGAGCCTCCTCCTCCTTCTCCTCCTCCGCCTCCCATTGTTCAGCGCCGGACGGGGGAGGCGGGGGACGGGACACGGAGCCAACAGCCCCGCCGCCACCAGCTCCGGGGACCGGGAGCCACCGCCGGCCTTGTCGCCGAGGCGGACGCTGCGGCTCCCTGTCGGCGTTTCTATACCCAGGCCCGGCGAACCGCCTGCCCCGCTTCTCCCTGTCTCCCGGCGGGACCCCCCGCTGGGGGGGCGGGGGGGTCCGGGGGCCGGGGGCGGGCCGCGCC
>NW_010973132.1:3104377-3146576 GCF_000737465.1 Haliaeetus leucocephalus | reverse complement strand
CACAAAGGCGTTGGTCCGGAACCGCCGCCAACCCGCCTGCCCCGCTTCTCCCTGTCTCCCGGCGGGACCCCCGGCTGGGCGGGCGGTGGGCTCCGAGGGCAGGGGCTGGCCTGCTCCACATGGCTGGCGGTGCTGCGGCTGCCTTCGGCGAGGAAACGCTCACCCCGCCTGGCAGGAGCGATGGGCAGCCCTCTTTTGCATGGAAAATGAGAGCTGGCCGTGAGGGCTGCTTTCCCCCTCCCCGCTTCCCCAAGGGTGCCGAGCCAGGCTGAAAGCCAGGGCTGGCCAGGCAGGGTCCCAGCTGCCAGCCCAGCGCAGCCACCAGTGCTGACCAGTAACCCCCTCGGGGCAGGTCCCGCCAGCCACCTGGAGCACCAACCGTGCCCAGGAGGGCCGGTGGGGATGGGGACGCGTCTTCGGGCTCGCACCAGCTGCAGCAGGAACCCGGCAGCCCAGGCAAAGCCCCCCTGACCCTGCACACTTGCAGGCTCGGCGTCGAGAGCGCCCGCCCGGCCCTCTGACATCCCCGCTGGGGAGGTTGCGCGGCGCCGGGAAGAGAGGAGGGGATCGCTGGCGAGGCACCAAGAAAGCACGGGAAGCCTTTCCCCCAAACCCCGAAGCAGGGGCTGTCAGCGCCCAGCCGCAACACCTCGGCCCCCCGAGAGCAAGAGGAAGGCGGCGGAGCCCGGCTGGGCAGGTACCTCGTATCTGCGTCCCCCGGAGGGCTCTGGGGAACGTCCCAGGAGCGGTGCCGCCACATCTGCCACAGCACGAGCTGATGCGCTCAGCCGGCCCGGGGTTCACTCTCGCTCTTCCTCCCCCGGCGGCCGCTTTCCGGAGTCATCCCGAGGGCAGGTCCCTGGCAGCGCTCCGCCGCCCACCCGGGGCCCCGGCTTTGTTTGCACCCTCCACCTGGTTCCTCTCGCTGCACTTCCTGGAAGTGTGAGGGCGGCTGTCATCGCAGCCGGCTGCGCCGCACTCTTCCCCCGGCAGCCCACGGCACGGGGCCACCTACTCTGCCGGGCCCTCTCCGGAGAAGCCTCGTGCGCGCCCTCGGCGAGAGCAAGAGCACGCCCTGGCGCGCCGAGGAGCCGTGCCTCCCTTGTTGGGTGGCTCTTCGAAAGCCCCCAAGCTCGAGAAAGCCCCCCTCTCCCAAAGCTGCCCCGGCACCGCCGTGCAAACCGGACCGTGGCAGTGGGGTCGTCCTCCTGCCGCCCACCCTGTGCCATGCGCGTCCTCGCCCCGCGTGGCCCGGCGGCCCTCGCAACCCCCCCCCCCGGCTGTATGCGTCCCCCCTGTGCGGCGGGTCTCCGAACACCCCGCAGCCACGAGCTTCTGCTCACCCTGCGCCAGGGTTTGTTGAAAAACCACCTGGGTAAGACAGATACGGGGACTGTGGGAGCATCTGGGAGGCTGTGGGCCAGCCTCCAAAAAGCGAAGAGACAGACTGACGTTTGTCATCCGTCCCCTGGTGCGGGGCCACAGGGCACAGCGAGAGCCTGCAGGCTCAGCCTATCTTCAGCTCCAAAAAGCCCAGCTCTTCACAACCAGACACTGCTCGGTGTGCTCTGGCTCCAGCAGACCTTCAGATCAGCGAGGGGGTCTGTGCGGCCGGAAAAAAGCAAGCGAACAGAGCCAGCCCATGCAGCCCGCACGGATGGCATTTCTAAAGGGGCACATGGTCTTGCTTTAGACTCCGTCATCAAAAGGAAAAAAAAAAACCACATCGGCAGACCTTGATCTCACCAGGTGACCACGTGGAGGGAGGAAAAGGCAGGTCCTGGATGCCTAACTCCAGCTCAGAGATCGGGGAGGGGAGAGGTTTTATCATCACCGAAAGGGTTTGTCATGCCCGCTGCTTTGCATGTCGTGATGGGCTGGTCGCATTTGCTCCCTGCCTGCAGACGTTTCCTTTTCACGTTTCGTGCTGCCCTGCGGCATTGGTGTCCAGTCCTCTTATGGGGGCTTGGTGAGGCTGTTGGAGAAGTTACAGGCCCTGCCCCAGGACCTTCACCCTCCTCTCTACGCTGTGTCTGTGTGTCCTCCCACAGTCCTGTCCCTTGGGCTTGGTGCAAAACCACTGGGGATCCCACAGAAAGCCCAGTTCTGGCTGTTCTTGGTAAGGAGACCAGAGGGGACAACCCTGCTGGCACTGGCTTCTCTGTAGAGCAGCACCGGAGAGGGATGGGGGTCACTGTGCTGGGTGGTTTTGTGATCCAGCACACCCCCGTCTCTGCGTGCTAGTGTGTGTAGTCCCCTGGTAAGGAAAGGGTTAAGCTGCTTGCTTAGCCCAAACCTGGCAGGATACCTGTGGGAGTCATTGTGAGCTGGGATCAGATAAGGGAGGGGATGGCCCCTACCGCATTTTCCCACAATTTTGGCAATTTCGGTTCAGGTATCCCAGCTCTCCCCACCCAGGAGGGTGTGGATGCAGTTTCACGTTGCCCCTAATGCAACCTCCCTGCTGGGCTGCTCTCAGGGAGTCCCACCCCGCGCTCCCCCCGCACACCCCCACGGCGCGCAAGGCTACGGCTGTGGCTGTGGGGACAACCGGGGAAGGCTGACGGTGTCTCCTGGCCTTCCTGACGTGGACATCAGCAGGAGGGGGGACAGGAGCATCCCCTCTGGCAGCAGCATGGTGTCTGGCTTAAGATGGGGGCTTGGGGCTGTGTTACGCTGCCCTGCCCTGGCACTGCTGCAGGCATGACCCTGCAGAGCCAGGCTGTACCCACAACCTCCCAGTTTCTTCAAAACTACCACTTGGGATGTTTCTGTCTCTTCTTACAGAGCCCAGTCCCGCAGTTTACCACCGCCTTGCACCTAGGAGCATCCAGGATGAGAGCCAGGGAGTGAATACACACCAGCGCTGCTCACGGAGCACTGCGTGATGCTGACTCCAAACCTGACGGCGGGGCCAGCCACCAGCGGTGGGACTGCCACGGTGCTTGGGACCTCTTGCGAGCGCTATGCCCAGCAAGCAGAGCTTGTCTCTGGCATTCAGGGCAGGGGATGGCGAGACACCTGCTCGTCACCCCCCTGACCAAGGTCTGTGAGGACCCACTGGCTCCTTAAGGACTTTCCAGTGTTGTGAGCTTCCCTCTGGCCGTGCCAGCGGGTGCCAGCCATCTCCTTTCCCCAGCTGCACAGAGGGACGCAGCGGAGACAGATGTCTCTGTCAGAGCGGAGCGGGCTCGGCTTGCTGGGAATGAATGGGAATTTGATTATGCTGCTCTGCACAGCCAGGCTAATGCGATTAAAAGGCTAGCAGGCGGGACTCGGAGGAAGGAGGCACCCCCTCCGCCCCTCTCTCCTTGCAGCTGGAGGCTCTCCTTTCCTTCCTCCCCAGCCCCTGCCCTGCTCAGCTGGGACGGAGGGGCTGCACAACCCCTGCCCCGAGCCTTCACGAAAACCCAGAGCCTAGCCAGATCTGAAGGCAGAAGGAAGAGAAGACGGCAGAGACCTGCAACCAGCTTCCCCTGGCCCCGCAGGGCTCCCACCTCCCTCTCCCCAGCAGGCCCTGCCAGCTCTCCCCTCTGCCCTGCCCAAGCTCCCTTACTATTTACATTACAAAGCAGCCGCTCTCTGGGTTATATTTAGCTCCCTGGCACAGAACAGCCTGTGAGATGCATTAACTGCATCCTATCTGCCAGCCGAGGCGCCCCACATCTCGCTAGCGGGGACAGGAGCTGGCAAGGGGATGCTCCGCTTTGGTCCATGGGGGCTAACGCCAGGCTGGGGGGCACAGAGGGCCACGGGGACCCCTCTTCCCGCTGCCGCAAGATACCTGTGAGGAGCCCTACGGTGCATGGGCTGTGCCGGGTGCTGCCTCCGGAGGTGGCTGAGAACAGAAGGGCACTGCATTGACACCCAGCACATCCTTCACCCCATAAATGTAGCCTGCGGGGAGCTTTGTGCAGCGAGCTTTTGTGCGCTTGTGGTTTCCTTTCTGGGTAAACATGGCTGCGGGCTGGGTTGCTGGGAGCGGTGACAGTGACAAAGGCCACCGCTGCAAGTGTCACCCCAAAAACAACTGAGAAAGTGCTGAACATGACAGCGAGCCCGGAACTGCACCAGGAGAGGCTGCAGGGTGCTGCTGCGGCCAGCCAGCACCTATCCCAGCCCTCCCCGGCTCCAGGTCACAGGGCTTTTTCTTAGAGCAAAGTTCCTCCAGCCTCTAACTCGCTTTACTTCCACTGGAGCTACCCCATGCGGGCAGCTAGAGATGCTCCTGCCCCACCGCAAAACCTTGGTAGAGACACCCGAGGCTAGCAGGAGCTGTCTTCGGACTCCCCTTGGCCAAAGCGACCCTCTGGGAAGCAAGGCACAAAGCCCTGGCGCTTGCTCCGGGTTTGTTGTGGTGACAGAGAGCACGGGGTCCTTCTGGCATTGCGGAGGCACCTCCCTACTGGGAAGATTGTCCTAGAACGTGCAAATCTGGTGCACAAGCCAGCATCATTAATAAGTTTGGCACGAAACTGCTACTCAAAGCCCTAAATATAACCTGAGCGCTGAGCTCTCTCCTACCCGCCCAAGGCGCCTCCATACACCGTGGCAGCTATTTATGGAAAGAACTTTATTTCCATGGGCTTAATATCATTTCTGCTCATTTCAAAATCTTTATATAGCAGCTCATGCCGCGTGCCCCTTGTGATGACTAATGGGTCCCAGCAGGAACAGGCAGGTTGGCAGCAGGAGGACTAGGGCCTCCAACCTTCGCTTGACATTGAGGACACCTGTGTTGCCCACAGCCCACGGAGGACGTCCTCCAAACTCTGTGCCGGGGTTCGGTAAGTGCCTCCAGAGCCAGGCAGCACAGCAAGGGGATTTCTGTCAGCCCTCTCGGGGCTTCTTGCGCTGCAGTAGGAGCACCTGATGAAAGGTTAGCCCAGCTCTGGGCAACGGCTCCGTCACCACCCGACCTGCCCCAGGGAGCAGCCAGACCCAACCCTGCGTGGGTGTCACAGGGCGGCACAAGCAGATTTCCACCCCCAGACACTTCCTCTCCCATTTCCCCTTCGCTTTGCTCAGCTGCCCGAAACGGAGGGTTGGAGGAAGCAGCTCATCCCAAACATCGCCTCTTCCCTCGCCGCTGCCCTGCAGGTAGCTACGGCATCCCCTCCGACCCAGCCAGACTCCTCGCTTCTGCAAAGCCCGTGTTGGATGGAGCAAAGCCTCTCGCAAAGAGACCCCTTGTGAGGGTTGAGGAGGACAGAAGCGCTTTGCGGAAGGGCCGCACGGGCTGGAGCGTGTCAGCGGAGCCGCCTGCCTGGGGTGGCCAGGGTAGGACGAGCAGGATGTAAACAATCCCCAGCAACCTTAGACAATTCTGGAGCAAATTCAGGTTGATTAAATTAGGTTGCAATATGGTCCCTTCCTCCCGTGGGGAGGCTGGATTATTGCAGCTGGCTAATCCATTTGCAAAACGTGTCGTGCACATCTGGAGGAAGACAGCTAAGAGGAGAAAATCCTGCTCTGCCTGCTCCGCTCGGCACGGTAATCCCTCATCCTCGGTGGTGTCGGGGCGGAGACCCTCCCAGCTCTGCCCAGCACCCCAGCGAGCAGCGCTGGGTACCGAATGAGGGCCGGTGGGAATTGTCCCAGCTCACGGCCAGGCTCAGGGACGAAGGGCTGCCTCCGGGAGGACTCTGCCACCCCGGCTCCTGTTCGCCACCCACTGCAGGAATAATAAGTGCTCGAGATGAGTCAGCTCCGGGGCCCCTCCTGCTCTGCAGGCACTAATACGGTTTCCCATTTAGTTCCCATTACTGCAGTATTAGAGAGCAATTTGCTCAGTTTGCAGCCCTTGCAAGGGGAGAGAAGGGCAGCTGCATGAGTGGGAGTGCAGCCTGGGGGAGACAGATAGCTCCTGCCCAAAATCTGGCCCCCCAGCAGAGCTCTGTGCCCCGAGGGTCCCCGACTCCCAGGCCAGCAGCAGGACGGCTCATCCAGCCTCTGCCCGCCACGGCAGCAGGCATGGCACCAAGATCCTCCGTGCTGGTTTTCCACCTGCTTGTAAACTACCTGGCATTTGCTGAGCACAGCATGACATGGTGACACTGAGCCCAGGAGGACACAGACATGTCCCTGGGCCAAGCCAGCTCAGGAGAAGGGTAGGGAGGCAGCTCCTGCCTTCTCGCCTCTGCTCACTTTTACTCCGGGCAGGCACAGGGTTGAAGGATTTCACCTCACTTACATCTGAGAGCCATTCTGTAAAGTTTGGGGATACTAAATGGTAGAAGGGCTTAAACAGTGAAAGAAAGAGGAGGATGAGACACCAGATCTTATTTGCTGTGAGAGAAAGAATAGAGCTGAGCTCCTGGAGGTGCTGACCCAAGCAGGATTTCAGACAGCATGGTTGGAGTTGGGAATAGGACCTCACCTGAGCATCACCACGCAGTGGTTCCCATAAGCTCCCTGGCAATACGAAAACCATTCCACCTCCACCAGCTTTGCTTGGCTATAGCAGGGGTGGGTAAGCAGAGTAGTCCCAGCAGAAGAATCACACCAAAAGCTAGGACAGATACTCCTCTTGCTGCGAGGTCGCCCCAAAGGGCACATTTTCAGATAAGCCCCAATCTCGGCCCCTTCATTTTGCACCACTGCTCAGTCTCCCCAGGTGAGATCAAGGTTGCTGGACCTGGGAATCAAGCAAGGGGACATTTGCCTTGGGGCAGAGGAGGAAGAGGAGAATCGATGTTGTCGGAAGTCCCTTGTATCCAGTGCACTGAACAGCGATAAGGCGCTACAGAGAAGGAGGGAAATGTCCAGCCCACGGCCCCATGCCACAGCTGGTGGGAAGCCACTGGGCATGGGCTGCCTGGAGAAGGGCCTGGGAGGCATCACAGCCCTGGGATGGGAAAGGGGAGTTGGGTAGAAGGAAGAATAAGGGGGTCTGCAAGGGTGACAAGGGGACTGCCACTGCAGAGGGGGCTGTTGCATGGGTGGGGAGGGAAGCGGCTAACCTGTCCCCTCGTCCCTGTGCTCAGATGGTTTCTGCTGGGAAGGCACTGGTGGCGGGTGCGAAGAGCCAGCCCTGACCCCGTAGGAGGGAGATGCCCCCAGGACAAGGCACTCATCCACCCCAACCCAGCCCCGGACCGCGGGGACGCAGGGGCTCCTACCTGTAGGAGACCTGCTTTCTGATGGCCAAGTGCAGGAACTGCTCCTCCACCTCCGCCACCGCCCCTCTCATCTCCTCCCAAGCCGGATTCACGCCGCGGAGGCCCAAGCGTTGCGCTTGCCCAGTGCTCTCTGCATCTGCCGCTCCCCAGAGGCTCGCCGCGGCCCCCCTGGCCGCCTCTCCATCGACCCTGGCTGGGGTGAAGTCTCTCCGGCTCCCGGGACCTTCAGCCATGCTGGAGTGAGGTGTCTCTCCAGGCGGGGAGTCCTGCTCTGCCCCCACAACCTCTCGGGCAGCTCGGTCCAGCCCCACAGGGTCCCACGGTGCTGCTCCGCTTTGCCTCCCCAGGGCTGTGGGACAATCCCAGCGAGGCTAAACTCCCCGGCGGGAGCACAAGCACAGAGAAAAAGCAGCGTCCAACTTTTTGCAGTGGTATTTATTGGCCTCTTGATAGCAGTTTGGGCAGCTCAGGCGCTGCAGCTCAGCCTCCCTCCGTCTCTGCTGCCCTGCCACTGCGAAGCGGAGGAATAGCTGTCAGAAACCCGGAGATGTTGGTGCTGCTCCTCGGAGGTGCCGGCACTGCGAGGGCGGCAAGGAGGGAGTGGGAAACGCTGCGCTCACCGGGAGAAAGGGTCTTACGAGAGAGCACGTCCAGGGATGGCGATGCTCCCAGCAAGCGAAGAAGAGCTTGAGGAGCCTTCTGGGAGGTTCCCCCGGGACCAGGCGAGTCCCTCGGCGTCCCCAGCAGCAGCAGCCGAGCGGGAGAGGCAGGCAGAGGTAGGCAGCGAGGAAGGTGCCTGTGCACGGATCCTGCAGCAGCCCTCAAAAGACAAAGCAGAAAGTGAGTCTGTGCGTGGGGAGGGGGACTGCGGAGGGCTGCACCGAGCAGAGGCAGCCTGGTGTCACCTTAGAGACACTCGGAAACTGGCACTTAACCCTTCGGAGGCCAGGGAGGCAGAGGAGGGTGACAACTCGGCTGCCCCTCGCTGCTCGCAGCCCGGCTGGTGTCTGCCTGCCTGCAAGGGCTGCTCCTCAGGGAGCTGGGTCTCAGCTGCTCATCTTAACCAGACGTGCAGTCAGGTAAAGTCAGGCAGCCTGGAAAACTGTGACAGCAGCCCCAGCAGAGCAATGAGATGAGATCTGTCTGGGGATGGGGTCCCCAGCTTTGGGCAGTGGTACCCAAGGAGAGGTATGGCTGGAGCATGGCTTCCCTCCTCCCAGCAGGATCGCTTGGCTCCTTACCACTTGGGAGGCCACATTATCTCTGCTTTTTACTAATCCAAGGCATTTTTTTCTCCAATCCTGGCATCCAGAGGTAGAAAGGCCCTTCTGTCCTCTGCCCACATCCATCAGGGGAGTTGCATCATCTCCGTCCTGGGCTGGAACTGGACTCTGTGACCCCAGTCCCAGCTCTCGCCTGCCTCAGCCTTGCCAGCCCCAGTGCTGTGGTTGCCAGCTGGGGTGAGAAATCCCCACAAAGCTCCTGTACGCGCCTCGCTGCTTGCTTTGGATTTGTCCTGCCCCAGATTCACATGCTAAGGCTTTACCTGCTGGGCAATGGAAAATTTGAGCTTCAGGTCTGTAAGAGCCACCCCCTGCATGGCAAGGTCCTACAGTCACGTGTTACATCAAGTACACACTGCTGTCACCCCTAATCCCAGTGTCTTCCCATGAAGGGCTAGCATGACGGGAGCTGGAACATGTCCTCAGACTGCTCTGACTGTTTTATCACCTTGGGAGTTGTCAGGAGCAGCTTATCCCTCCTGCCAGCGCTCCCCATCACCTCTGTGCAGCCCTGTGGCACCTCTGGTGCAGGGTGCCGTGGTAGGGCACATTTCCACACCACTCCTGACCCCAACCTGGGAAGCAGCAGGGGCTGGAGAAGGGCTGTGCCTTTCCCTGGAAACCAGCCCACCAGCACCTCCAGTTCAAGTTACTGACATCCCACCCGCACCTGCTGGGGGATTTGTGCCTCCCAGGGGCACGGCAGCCCCCGAGCCCACTCCTCCGCACAGTCGTGACTTGCGGGGAGCCCCGCACCCTCCTCACTGTGTGACTCAGCCCCTCCAGCCCCCACAGGGGGTTTGTTCCCCTTGAAAGCCGGAGTGCTGCTGGGCAAGCCCCCCTGACAGGCAGAGCTGGCCCCTGGGAAGCAGCTTCACCTTCGCTTGCTGGGATAGAGACGTGCCTGGGAGTTTGCCAGCACTCCCCGCACTGATGCATGGCCCCGTTCCCCATCCTCCGGCCACCCACGGGCACCGCGGAGGCTGGGAGCAGGCTGTGGGAAGGGAGAAGCGGTGGGTACCCGGCTGGTGCAGAGGGACCTGTGGCACCTCGTTGCTTCTTGCTACCCACTGGGTGATGCCTCCTTGCCTGCCCTGGGGCTCACCCCAGCCTGGGGTGCCCGCGTTGGCCATGTGCTGTGAGATCCACCTTCACCCGTGCTGGCCGGGCTGCCAGGGCAGGGCAGAACTGGGCTGCCCAGAGGAGCTACAGGGGATGGAGGATGCAGGTCCACTCATGCTCCCAGGAGATTTTGGCCAACATCTGTCTCGTCGCTCACGGTTGAAGGAGTCAGTGGCCGCCGTGCTGAGGAAGGGGATGGCCAGGCTGGGGTCGATGCGAGTTGGAGGCTGGGGGTGCGTGGGGTCTGGGTGCAGGAAGGAGGGGAGAGCCACCTGGGGGGCATTTCTCGCTGATGGCTGCATCATCGGTGCCATAGGAAAGGAATTTCGGGGAGGGAAACTGAGGCCCTTATTGCAAGAAACCTCCCAAGAGCCAGGCACAGCAGAGCTCTGGGGTCACAGCACCTCTGGTTGAGGCAGAGAGAGGGGCAGGACAGTGGGTGCCTCCTGCCTTCCCACGGGGTCTGATCCTGTGCTACAGAAAGCGTCTCTGGGGGAGGAGCAGCCAGCAGAGGATTTTGCCCCTTTCTACCCATGTGCCAAACCGTACAGCTGTCACGCAGGCAGTGCGTCCAGATTTTGTGTGTCTGGAGGAGACATCACGGGATGTGCCTGCAAGAGAGGAGGTAAAGGATTGCTCAGGCTTCTGCATCTCTCTGCCCACCTGTCTCTGCAGGACATTTCACATGTCTGTCACTAATAGGGTCACCTTTCCCTTGGAGGATGCCATCAGAGCAACCTGAGGACATGGGAAGAGCAGGCAGACACAGGCTGGGGACAACGTGGCTGGGCGGTGGGGTTGGGTCAATCCTTTCCTCCTGGCACTCAAGGCACCCTTCAGCTCAGCCAGGTCACCTGCTTACCCGGGACACAGGCCTGTGTCCTCGGCAGGGATTTCCTTCTGTGTGGGCATGCGGGACGGTGCAAGGGCAGCTTAGTGTTACCATACAAACCCCATCCTCGTTTTTTGCAGGCGCAGGTAGGGTATGGGCTTCCTAGGAAGCAGCATTTCTAGTAAATAAAGCTCTGGGAGGGTACAGTCTCCTCCCCTGGGCATAAGAAAAGGAACCTCCACCTTGCTCACCTGTAAGCCCCATTTCAGCTACCAGGTTAGAAAATCAATGCAGATTTGTTGAGGCTGAGGCGGGCTGGGTCAGCCTCTGGCCAGGTGCCATTGCTATTAACAAGCCTCAGCACCTGAGGGGTGTCAGGACGTGAGACCACCCTGTTCTCCTCAGAAGGTGTCCAAAAGCCCAGGCTCCTTGCCAGGCAGCAGGACGGAAGCCTGCCAATCCCATGATGGATCCATGTGAGAACTGCTAGCACAGTCCCAAATGTTGACAGCAAAAGGGACCACATCAGGCTTGGATAGTGGGGATGCTCTCCTGAGAGCCCTAATAGCACATGTCCTCCTGTAACAAACTCAACGTACCCATCAGGTTGCTGCCACACACCGCCAGCGGCCTGCTCAGCAGCGGTGAGATGCAAAAGCCAATTCTTTTCTCTTTTTTTTTTTTCAAGTTGGCCTGGTAACAGAGAACAGTTGGGAATAATTTGTCTCTGAAAAACGAAGCCCATGTTCTGTTAGCGTTCTTTTGTTCAGGGCTTGTACATATCGACAGTGCAGAGGCTTGTTAGAAATGTGACCCTAAATGGGCAAAAGCCCGGCTTGGTGTGGTGGATCTTGGCTGGGGGCATTTGGAGCAGACAGAGCGTAACTGAGTGAGGCTGAAGGTGACTTGTAAAGAAGGTGCCCTCTCACTTTGCTAATTCTCTTGTTCCACTCTAATTAGTTGCTGTAGCCAAATTGCTAGGTGTGATTGCCTGGCTGTGTTTCAGGAGGCATAGTGAGGATCAAAAGATCCTAATGTGCCTCTTTTGAGCAGCTCAGAGTTATCTGGTAGACTGCAGAATTAGGAGGATTTGTCAAGATGAAGGGAAATTTGCTCCTGACGGACGGAGTGTTCTGGTCACTCCGTCCGCATCAGTGTTAAAGGAGCCAAAGCCTGAGAACTCGTCCTTTTAAGAGCTCCCCTCTAGCACCCATTTCCCTTGACATTTTGGAGCGTGCATGAAGAGTGCAGGCCAGAATGTCCCTGGAAGGCAATGCCTGAAGAGCTGAGTGATGTTTCACAGGGGTGAGCAAAGCAGGACCCCCTCCCTCCGGTGAAATCTGGTGGGTGAAGGGAGAAGCCTGGTTGCACGGCGGGGGAAGGTACATCGCACTGACACAGGGGTAGGAGGCTGCTTCTGGACAAGGTGCTTCAGGGAAAAAGTCAGACCCTCGACTTAAAACTAGTTCTGGCCCAGGAGACAAACTGCAGGGCAAGGTCAGGCGTTTCCTTGCATCTGTGGGCATGCGTAGGGAAGGGAGCTCTGCAGGGGTCTGTAAAACCCATGTCAGACTAAGCCACCATGAATCCCACGTCAAACCCCCTCTTGGCAGTACAGACCCAGCCAAGAAAAGAGAGCTCCTGTCTCTCCCAGCCACTGTTCAATGGCCAGCCCTGTCACAACAGTGTGGCAACATCTCGGTGCTTTACTCCTCTCCACCAAGAAATTCTTACCCACAGAAAGAGATTTTTGCAAGCCCCGAGCCTCATAGCCTCCTCCTGTGGCAAAGTCAGAGCCCTGCTGTACCAGCCCAGCCAGAAGCAGGAGACGGAGCCACCTTTTAGCACCTCTGAGAGGGGCTCCCGCTTGGGCTGCCTTCCAGATGTGGAGGGCCTGATTGCAAGGAGTTGTTTCAATGGCCAAGTTCTAACAAACCCACTTGGAGCCTTCTAGAAAATGAAGATTCATTTTCTAGACCCCCTGTTGCCTTGTGTTTCGCACAAAATCAGGACAAAACCCATCAGTTTTTGCAGATGTAAATGGACTGTCAGAGGTACAGGCTGACAGCCAGCCAGGTCCCAAGTCGTTACCGATCTGAGCACAGCTGCTCTGCTTTTACAGTTAACGGAAGGATTTAAGTATTTTTTCAGACAGGATGGGACCAGAGCCATGGTGCTACTAGCAGTGTCTTTGTTGTACAGACCCCTGCACAGCCCCTTCATCAGAGGAGCTCATTGCACCTCATAAACTTTCTTCCATGATCTTCCTTCCTCCGAGAGGATGATGTTAGTGGTATTTTGGAGGGGGAGAAGAAACTGAGGCAGAACAGTTCTGACTTGTTCAGAACTGCAGAAGAAATCACAGTGCTGCTGGAAATAAAACATGCAAGTTTGCTTCTAGCCCCTGACACTGAGCATGAGGTCCCAGCACTGAATCAATTCTGCACGCAGCCAGGGAACGGGACAGTCAGGGAGCAGGAGGTGAGGAGCTGTGCATGTGGGCTGGCGTGACAACCATGCCTCAATGAAAGGACCCGTCAACCCAGGGCTGATGCTGCATCTTTTTATTTTATTTTTATTTTGCTTCACTAAGCAAATGCAGAGCGAGTGATAGGAGGAGGGGAAAAGGTGGCTTGAAAAAACAAAACAAAACAAAAACCAAACAAAAAACAAACAGGAGGGAAGAGGCAGCTGCTGGAGTATAAGGGGAAAGTGAGCTGCTAACAAGAAAGAAGTTCATAGATGCCAAGCCCGCACTATTTCTTAATAAAATACAATACTGAAAATAGGATCTGAGAGTCTCCAAAATACAATATCTTAAGGGATCGGCAATAATACAAAATAAGGTTCATTATGTACAAACGAGTTCTGCTCTTGGTCTCTGTACAACGGTGGGAGTGGGAGGCATGGGGACATGCTCGGTGGAAGTGCTGGGGTGGAGGAGGGCGTGCTTGGACCCGGCAGTGGTTCTTTGTGCTGGGGTGGAGGCGGAGGATGGGGAATGCAGTGGTATCTGGTGACCAGCAGGTCCTGTATGACCCTCAAGAAGAGCAGATCTATGCTGAAGGCCTTCCTCTTCCTCACCCCACTGGCCACGCATGTATGGTTGCAGCTAGCTGTGTCCAAATTTGTCCTAAATGGCTTCAGGGGGCAAAACCAGTTTTCAAAAGGGAGAAAAGAGGGATGTGAGGGCCCTTCCCTCGCTTCTCCCAGTCCTTGAGCAAGAGCCATCCCATCCTTCCTCTCCAGGGAGCCCTCTCCACTCCCAGCCTGAGTGGAGAGGCGAGGCTGGGGCAGTGCAGAGTGAGTCCAGGGTGCTTGAAGAGAAACAAGCCAAAGAGGAGCCTGCTGTGAGACCTGGCAGAGTGCACAGGGACTCCCATGTACAAACACGGGGCAACCTGCCACATCCCAGGTCTCCGACACTCATGTCCCACATTGTCCTTCCATCAAATGGCAGCTGAGGGAACGGAGCGAGGAGACACTTGAGCCTTTCAGCAGGGCTTTTGCCGGGGAGGAAGAAGGGTCAGAAATGGGTGTCTGGGTGCTAAAGAGGATGGCATAGGCTTGAGATGAGGTCATTTCAGCACCAAACTTGGCAAGTCTGGCCTGAAGGGTAGTATGGCAAGAGTTTGCTACTGTTGGTGCCAGCATTTAGAAGGAAGAGGTCTAAAACAGTCTTTGTCACCCTGGCCAATTCCAACATGCCACCTCTTTCTTGACAGATGTACCTGTCACCAGAGATGCCAGTATGTCCTCAGTGGCTTTCACAACACTGCTGTGCACACGGAGGATGTGAGGGGAATGATGGCTATCTGACAGCCTTCCAATGGGCTGCAGTGCTCTCTTTGGTGGTTCCTAGAAAGACCCCATTTGGCATGAAGCAGAACTGGGGATGGAAAGCTGGGATGGGGATCGGGTTATGGGAGTGGGTTTCTCTCACCCACTCTCGAGGGGGGAGGCTTGCAGAAAGGAGAGTGAGAAGGCCACTGACCTGGTTAGCACTGCACTGTAGGGCCCAAGCTAGGAACAGAAAGGGAAATACCACCCCTACCAAAGCAAGGGTGCTGAGGGTGGGGACAGGTGGGTTGTGGGGGAAAATTGTTCTCTATTTCAGAGCTCTGGTTGCCCAGAAGCTGCTGGCTAATTTCTGGTGGTTTATCTGTCTGGGATCTGTCTCCCCCACTCCGTTTGTGTGCAGATCTTTGCAGATAGTTGGCGTGGAATTTATGTAAGTATGTCCCTCAAGAGAAAACTAGAGCAGGAAGAACTAGGTTTTCTCTCAATGGAAGCAGAAGTATACTAACAGATGGAGGGGAAGGAATGAGCTCAAACTCTCCAGAGCCATCTCTCCAGCACCAGCATCACCCACTCCTAAGTCTCCCCAGGCAGGACAGTAAATCCAGCACTCTCTCTCTCCTTCAGGTGCATCTGATGTAGCCAAGGGGTACACGCCTGAGGACAGCCCCCTTGGTCTGGAGGCTTTGGGGAGTGAGCTGAATAGTTTGGGGGTTTCCCCTGATCTCCCTCCACTCCAAGGTGAGCCCACATCCGTAGGGTAGTGCTCGTTTAAGCAGGAGGTAAGGCCAGGAGAAGAGGGTGTCTCAGGGTTTCGCCAGACATTTATTGCTGGTTCTGGCAGTCCTGCGACTCCCCTCAGAGAGATCAGTACTAACAGGGAGGCATGGGGAAGGGGAGGAGCTGAACCCAAGGCCAGTTTAGGAGTGTCTGAATGCAGTGTCCTCTTCCGCCAAGTCCCCTCAGTTGCTCGGTGAGGAAGGAATCCTGCAATCAGACAGATGAGGCCTTGAGGTCCAGCAGCTGCTACAAGTATTCAGCTGTCTCACTGGAGCTTGTCTCCCTGAGGAAAAGAATAGACAAGGCATCAGGTGAGGTTCATTGCAGCCTCCTGTGCAAATTCACCTCTGTGTGCCCAGCTGGTTTGCTCTGACCAGGATGGAGCCCTTCCCCAGGGTACTGAATGACCAGCAAGCCTGGGACCACCCAGTCCTCCTCAGCTCTATGCCAGTGGGACACTGCTTTATGGAGTCCCAAACTTTTACTCTAGAAAACAAACTTGGTTTTATGCTCCGTGCCAACACTGGCCTCCTCCAGTCACTGCTCTTTAGCTAATTGCCTGTCCTGGGCACCTCAGCTGTCTTTAACTTGCAGCAGAGAGGACATGCCTGCTGCTCACTCCCAGACACTATGTGTGTTTTTGGCTTGGAGGGTGGCCCCCATCTGCTTACCTCTCACGGAATTGCTCTTTGAGGTGGGTGAGAGTTGGGTCAGTTTGGTTCTGGTCAGGACCCTCCAGCTGGGATTTGCTCAGGTATTTGGACGTCTCGTGTGTCCTGGCCAAATGAGGCCTTCCCTCCTCAGACTGCCCTTTTTCAGCCTCCCACCCCTCAGGATGGTCCATGGTTAGGAAGGAGCTATAGCTCTCTTCTAAGGAGCCAGCACCCTCATCATAGAAAAGGAGGCTCCGTGACTGAACTGGAAAAAAGGAGAGCATTGGTTAATAACGAGGACAAAGTCTCTTGCAATGGGCATGGGTCACGGTGGTGGTTTCAGCACATTCTCACACAGCTACGGCCCTGCCCGTGTGTAACTGTGCAGTAGGCCTGCTCTGCAGGATACCCACCTCCCCACAGTCTCAGGAGGCAAACGCTCCCCTGGACACACAGCCTCTTCAGAAGACAATCCATCTGCCCTGGGACTTTTCCCTTGTGTTCCTTCTTTTGACACTTGTCATGTTTTGGGACAATGGTTAGCAGAGAACAACAACAGGCCCAAACAAGGTGCTGTTATCAGAGTTTGTACCACTGATAGGCCAGGAATCTCCCCTCACCAGAGCCCCAGCATATGCGGTAGGCACTGAGGGGAGGACGCTACCCCTGAATCAGGAGTGTCGAGAGAAGAGCTGGAAATGGTTTGATAGGGTGAAATGGAGGAACAACATTAGACTCACTCTTACTAGTTGTGTAAATGTCTGGTGCTGGTGTTGCTTTCACTGTCTGTGATGATGAAGAGAACTCAGGGAGACAGGGCATCAGGGATCCCAGGATCAGAACAAAGCAGAGTGCCAGCACCTAGAGAGGAGACCAGCACAGAGTTAGTGTCGCTAGCCATGAGGGAACACTCCCCCCGCAGCACAAAACCACGAGGCTGTGTGAGAACATGTGGTCAGGCTGACAACCAGGTTGCTGTGGTCCCCCACGAAGGGAAAGGGCTTGCTCTGCTAACTCTGCTGCAGATCTAAGAAGGGAAGACAGAAGCTTCCTCATTTTGCTTTATTTGAAGTATTTCTGGTTCAATGGTGAGAACTTGCCTGTCCAGTTGATGAGAAACGGTAGAAGGCATAGCTGGGGAACAAGTTGAGAAAGAGGGAGACTCAACAGAAGACACGAACTCTGCCTTGACCAAAGGGGACCTGACCATTGGCTCAGTAGGAGCTGTAGTGTGCTGTAAGAAAACAAGCTCACAGGGAGAAATCTCTGAGGTACCACAGCACATAGCAAAGTGAAGCTACTGTCCATGCGAGGACAGAAATGACAGCAGAACTGTAGCCACCTAATACCTGATAGCAAGGATGGACAGTCCAAGGAAAGGGTTAAATTTATGCTTGACATGCACGTATACAAGGCCATGTGTCCATGCCTTCTGCTGTCAGGCAGATCCGTCAGAGCTACTGGGCAGTGATAAAAGGAGAGAGGCAGATGAAATCTCCCTGGAAATCCCCCTCTGGTACGTCTGCACCTGTCTGTAAATTCTGCTGTAATAGTAAAGCTTCAGACTGATATGCCAGTGCTGATTGTAAGGGACTCTACAGAGTTTAGGAAACTACCAGTACAGAGCAAGAGGGGACACATAAGAAATTATACAGAGCCAAATGCTTATTACCTGAATACCCACGTGCCATGGGTTGTATATAACTAGCTACCACCAGCTCAGTGCTCAGACTGAGCAGTCAAAGAGGCAATGCATCTCTTGGTGATTTCTACTACCTACGTGTAAACTAGCGAAGTTTGACCTGTGGGGCCACCTGTGGGGACAGCCAGCAATTGCTTGACTGCTTTTCAGAATAGCCATCTGTTTTGGAATAGACATGCCGGAGTAACACCCAGAAGCGGGTACATCAAGGTAATTTTGACCACCAGTGGAGTCCAGGAGATGTGGAAGATCAAATAATAGCACGGGGATACTATGTTATGTCAAGACGAATTTTAATTGTCCAGACTCTTCATGGCTGGTTTTAAAGTAAGGAAATGAAATGTGGACAGCATAGACGCTGTCTAAGCACATCATATCAGGCACACAAGGCATTTAGAACCCTTATTCCACAAAAACAGGGGAAAAAATAAATTCTGAACTGATGTTGCTTGGAATTATCACAGCCAAACACACAACTTTCAAAAAGGGGAGACAGCCCTGTGAAGCTTGTTCTTCTCTTCTAAAACAAAACAGGCTTTATGGGCTGGGAAAGAGCAGTATAGATAACATCTTGCTTTAATATGGCTTTCAACTCGGGCTTTGCAAACCAGCATTGTTTTCACTCTGTTTAGGTTCAGGTTAACTCTGATTGATGTTCTGATTCGGTTCTAGTTCAAACTCTGTAACACTTCATAACAATAACTCTTGGTTTGACTCTGAGTACCATTCATCTCACAGCTTTTGACCATCTCACCATTTTGACCTCTTAAAAAGCAAGGGAAACTAAGCTAGGGGAAACTAAGCTAGAGGAAACCACTGCAAAACCAGTTGGAAAGATAGAGGCAAAATTAATCAAAAAAAGACGCCCTGAGAGCATAGTTATCAAATGGTTCACTGTCAAACTGGGAGGAAGTAGCAGATGGAGTAGCAGAGAGATCCGTTATGGCTCTGGCAAGATGCAACATTTTTAAGCTTGGCTTGGATGATGGACTGTATCAAATCTGCAGATGGGAGAGACTACAAGCAGACTGGCTTTTGGTCAGGATTCAAATTCAGAATGCTCTTGACCATGGGGAGAAGTGGTCCAAGGGAACAGTGGGCAGATCCATACAGACAAATACCAGGACCTGCTGAGACCTGCGAGGTGGCAGGACTGATTAACAGAGGAAACACCACATGTCAGCGACTATGTGGCCTGGCAGCTGTTCTACAGTAGAGGATCTGGGAGTTAAAATGGAGCACAATGCAGGCAGAAGTTGGTGTCACTTTGCAAAGGGCAAATCTCCGCTCAGGCAGTATGAACAGGCTTTCTGGCTGGCTCTGTACCAGCTTTCAGGTGGAACAGTGTCCAGCTTTGGGCCCTATACTTCCGAAAAGATGCGGGGCAATCAGAGAAAATCTTGAAGAGAGCTCTGGGAACAAGCAGTGATTCAGTAACTCAACCTACAACGGAAGACTGAAGAAATTGTGGTGATTTAGCAAAGCAGACTGAAGGGAGTTGCTCGAAAACAATAGTTTTCAAACATGTAAAATGCAGCAGCACAAAGGGAGGGTAAACCGATCTTGCTTACTGTGGGCAGAAGTTGTAATAGGCTTAAGCTGTTGCAAGGAAGATTGAGATGAGATAGCAAAAAAGCTTTATCTGTGAAAGATAACAAACGCACTGAACAGTTTGCCTGAGGAGGCTGAGGACTGCTCATTGCTGGAGGCTTTCAAGAACTGGCTGGACAAATATCCGGCAGGAATAACACAGGGCTAAAAGAGAAGGATGCTCTGACCCACTCCCATGCTGCAAGGCATGATGATTCTACATATCTGTTGTGATAAGGAGTGCTGTATTTGAAAATGGAAAATGGGAACTCGGAGGCCTTTGAGAGGAACTGGCCAAAGATAGAAAAGCAAATTACAAATTCCTGAAATGCTTCAAAGCTAGGAAGCCTGAGAGAGTAGTGTGTGGGCTGGGGTGCCATGGAACGAAGAGAGCAGCAAGGAGAGATAAGACATTGTTGGGAAGCTAAATTAGGTATTTTATCAGCCTATAGTGCAGGGAATGTCTGGAAGGCACCTCTTCTAGACTTGCTCATTTCAGGTAGTAGCCATGAAGAATAGAATTGCTGGAGCCGGGGGTGCTCTGATGAGCTGCTGCATTAAGGAGCAATGAGTCACTAGGCCCAGCTGGGTCACACCCGAAAATGTGGAAAGAACTTGGGAATGAAGCCACAGAACAGCCAACAGAAAAGAAAGTAATTAAAATCTGGTCTGACATGGGGGCAGCAAAGAGTAGCAAAAGTTTGAGCAGATTTTGAAAGGAGAAAGTGCTGGAAATTACAGAGCAGGGGCTCTGGAACCCAGGAAACTGAACCAAGAGCAAAAAACAACCCCTCAGGACACTGAGGGTGCTGAGGAAGTGGGGCAAGCACTCACTATCTGTTTGTATTTCATGACTGTTAACAGTACAGAAGTGATAACTAGATACAGATAACTTTGACAAATTTGTCACAAGCAGCTACTCCAACAATCCTGCAAAGACATCACAGGGTTGAAGGTTATATTTTTACCATGGATCAGAAACTTTCCCCTGGCAAAAAATGAGACGAAGAATAAGCAATTAACTATATTTATGGCCACACACTGGCATGCCCCAAAACTCTGCAGTGAAGCCAATATTGCTTAACCATGATCCTCCACTATGAGAAAGGAGAGGCAAACAGGGATTACCAAAACCAACAGACAAGCCTGAATCATTCTGGTTAATCAAAAGGGCAAGCGAAGAGAATTCCAGCTGGATTTAACAAAGCCTGATGTGCAGGCATAGCAAGAACAGATGCCATTTCTTGCTGATAAACACAAGGTAATGCCCACTGGGAGGAATACTTGAACTGTTCATCTGCCCTGCTGAGTTAAACATTGAGCATTACCAACTCAGCAAAAGAAAACTCTACCCATTACGATGGAAGCTCATTGAAAATTTTTGCTGAATGGCTGATAGCTAATGAAAAGGAAACAAAGTGCTGTTTTGCCCAAATAACAAGACAGTGAAAATGCAGGAATTATTCTAATGCTGTTGCATAAAAACCTGACACTACCGATGTATGTATGACACAGGGCCCAGCTCTGGTGACTCTAACACAAAAGGAGAGAGCAGATGTAACTGGCAACAGAGCCAGGCAGCGGGGAAGAGGGCACAAACGGGCAATCGACAAAGCTGTCTGGGGAAGCATGGTCAATAAGAAAGATGGAAATGAAGCTTATACCATTAGACAGGTCCCGGTCTGCGTGGAAGCCATTTTGTAAGGTCTGGAGACTTTCCCAGCTACCAGAGCCTGCAGCTTCTGTAACTGCTGGAGCAGAGTCCTGGGACAGGAAACAACCCAAATCAAAACTTGATAAGGAGGTAGCAGCCAGTCAGTGATGCAAGAATACCACTACCCCCTTCATATTTTACCCTGATTTTCCCTTCTTGTGAAAACAAGTATCTCCCCCTTGCTATATCTTGCCCAAGTTCTCCAACCAAACAGGCGTGGGAAGCAAGAAACAAATAAAGGTGAGTTTGAGATATAAAGTGTGCAGGAACTGTGGGAGGAACGCCCCAAGGTGCTGTTACGTTGAGGTAATGCCCTCTGTCTCCTCACCAGTAGATCCACCACAACCTTCACTGCACCCACCCACCACTGCAACCACAGCCCATTCATTTAGGGCTCCTGGGTGCCTCAAAGCCCAGCTGGTCATCTCCCAGAGCAATGGAGAGGCAGGCTACCATGAAAACCAAGCTCTGGGATGGAGGCTGGACTCTGTAGTCAGGTCAGACATTGAGTACAGGCCCGCCTGCTCCCACTTCACTCAGAGACACACACTCTGCAGCTTGACCTGTGCCCCAAACCATATGGTAGAGAAAGAAATAAAAACCAGTTTTGATTCCCTCCAGCTTCTTCAGTCTTGGCAAACTCTGCAGAGGGATGTGGGCAAAGCCAAATCTTGAGTTCAGCAATTAATTCACTCTCTGGCTGCCCCAGCTGGAACATGTGCTAAGGTCTCTCCGCCCCACTTAACTGAACAAGGGCATCAGCACACATAAACACAAAACGGAGGTAGGTGTGTTACTAAGAGTCACCAAACGCTTCACTGGGCTAGTGAAGAAATCTGGGATGAGGGAGACTACAGAGCATACAGTTCCCAAGGGCTGCAAATTACCGAAATGCAGACTACTGTATGTTTCCCCTCGGGAGCACTGACTGTTTTACACAAATATGTTTGAGCTTTTATAAAATGCCAGGTCCTGAAGCCAGGAGATTGCAGGAGAATCCCAGCTTTATCTCTTTCCAAATCCTCTTCTGCTCCTTGTACACGTGGAGAGAAGCACAGAGCGTCCCCCTGGCAGCGCTCAAAAACCAAACCCAATTAGAAAGAACACAATGTGTATTTTGAAAAAAAAAAACAAAACAAACAACTCTCTTGGCTTTTAGGCCAATCTCCCGATTTTGCAGGGTGAGGCTCATGCTTTTTCAGCAGCAGGGCTGCCTGCACTCCCAGAGAGGCTGGGCAGCCGGCTGTGCCCCATGGATGAGAGCAGCTGGGCAGCCATGTCTCCAGCAGATGGGAGGCTGCAGCCACCTCGGGCTGACCATGCCTGACAGCCCCTGGTCACAGCACCAGTGGCTGGCCTGGAAGCTGGGGCCACAGCACTCATGTCATGGATGGGAGGAAGGAGTGTGGCAGAGCCTCAAGGAGTACTCCATGAGCTGTAGTGGCAGAGGAGGGGTGGGTAGGGGGACTGGCTCTCTGGCTGTGGTTCTCCCCTTCAATTCGAGCTGGGCGTGATAGAAATGGGGATATAGAAATGAGTGTCCTGCTCACCAGCCCTGCACAGCTGACCCTGCACTTGCTCACACCTGTTGCACCCAGTAAGAGGGAGCAGAGCTGGGCCCTCCTCCAGCTTTTGCTGCCCATCCCCACTGAAGGCGTGGGAGTCTTCATTATTTGCTTCCAAGGAAGCAAATTCCCCTGGTGATCAGTTGGCCAGCTCCGCATTTTAGGAGCACAAGTGCTCACCAGATTCTTGGGCAAGGGAGCCAGGAGCGTGCTTTGGGGCTGTGGGAGTGGCTTGCTCCTTCCAGGTGAGCAGCAACAGCAGAGAGGAGGGAGATTCTCCAGGCTTGCTTTGCAAGGGGAAGAGGCACGGCAAGGCCTGGGGTACCACATGCACAGGGAGTTGCCCTGGATTTGGTGGGAGCTGGGATCTCTACCTTTATTAGAGGAATGGGCTTTCCCTGTATTCACCAAGTCTGTTCAGTTCTTTCTCAAGAGAAACCTGAAACAGCCATATTATGCCCAGGGCTTCGTATTCCTCCAAAGAGCCCAAGAACAGAAACAGTGGGTCTGAGGGGCTGGAGTGACAGGCCTCCCTCGATGCAGCTGCCCTGCAGACAGCCAGAGGCCTGGAGGGCAATGGGGAGGGCAGCATGAGCCCAAAGGGCTGCAGGGAGAAGGAGGAAGAGACGTGAGAAACGCGCCTTCCCTCCCTCCCCTCGCTGCAGCTCGGCCTGGCTGTCCCAACACAAACATTCCAGGCTCGCTAACCAAACCCAGCTGCCTCACTGCTGCCACGGGCCGAAAACCAGCGCCTTGCCGAGCAGCACATGTCCCGCCAGGAGCTGGGGGAGCCTGCCTTTTTCCTCTCACCCCCACTGCCCCAGTGCTCCCCTGGCTTCCCTTCCTGCCCACCCTGCTCTACCCACAGAGGGTCAGGTCTAGCCCTTCCTACCTGTTTGCATTTTCTAAGGTCTCCACTTTTTTCCAGAGTTCATTGTTTTCCGTTGTGTATGTCTCTACCCTGCGGGAATAAAACCCATAGCCAGTTAGTTACAAAGGCCAGACAAAGAAAATTTAGTCCTTGCCTCTCTTGGGGTGTGGGGGCTCAGTGGCCTCATCCGTCACTTGCAGATATGGTCCTGGAGCTAGATGTTCCTGGCCCGCCTGGTTGCAGCCAGCCCCGACAGACCAGAGATGAGATTGCAGGTGGACAGTTACGTGTGACAGTTCCCAGTTCAGGCTTTCCCAAAGGCTGGGAGAGCCAGTGGCACCTGGTTACAGGCAGGTTAAGTCAGGACAGCCCCAGAGTTATGCAGGCATTTCCATCGCTTCCAAACGCCCCTTAGGAGCATGGGAAAGGAACAGGGGGACAAAGTCAAACCTCTCCCACTCAGACTGAGAACCTGCCCTGGGTGGGCGCCTTGCATACTGAAAACCAGGCAGTTCTGTGCAAATGCTGGGACAGCTCCGACTGCAGGCACTTGAGGGCAGCAGAGAACCTGCAGGCTCCCTCCCACCGCTTCGGAAGGGAAAGTGGTTAGGCTGCAGTTGGGACGAGGGAAGGGGAATGTCTCCAGGCCCGGAGGAAGGCAGGCCAGGGACACAGCCTGATCCTGCTGGAGGTTTCCAGCACGGCCTCCGAATCAGGCGTTCCGTGTAAAAACTGGGCTTGCAGCAAAGGTGTCAAACTGAATGGTGAAGGGCCCAAGTACAGGTTTTGACAAACCAGCTGTTACAGGAAGCCAAGTTGACCAAAGACTTGTTCCATTAAAAAAATTCACTGAATACTGCTTTTGGTTCACATTTAAACCTGGCATTGTTTGAAAGCCATCTGTCACAGCAATGCGCTAGCGTAACAAACCGCTGAGTACATACAGGCACCATAGCCACGTCTGGGGAAGAGGCCCAAGCACAGAAAGCCCTGGACCTGCCACTTGAGCGAGGCCAGCCAACTCCCCAGGCCCAGCTTGAAGGATCTGGGTGTCAATGTGGGATACTAGCTGGAGGTGATGTGCTCTGATGCTTGGAGACACACATGCACGCTGAGGTGCTGCTTATGGAAGGGCATGAGAACTTGAAGGTGCCTTGAGTCATCTGTTTCTATTCAGCATTTCTGCACACTTACAGAGGATAAACAAATAGCATCAGGGAGAAGAGTTAATTAGAGTTGGGTTTGGGGGTTGTTTTTTTGCATTTTGCTGATCTCAGGTGGTGTTAATAACAGGAAAGAAGATGGTATTTAAACAGAAATGCGAATTTGCACCTGGATCCTGGCATTCTTCTTTGCCTGGGAATGCCCATCAGGGGCTGCTAGTACAGAAGGGATCACAGGATCAGGCCCTCAAGAGTTTTCTACCCTGTCAGTGTCATGTGATGTCACCTTAGGCCTATGCCTGCTATACATGCAGGACCTCAGGGTTGCAAGAAGAAAAACAAGCTCATGCAGGGAACAGTGGAAGGGGAGGGAGTGTGGGGAATAACTGTAGTGCAAGGTTTTTCTTGCTATCAAGTACTTGTGTGTCCACCCTCACGGGAAGAGAGGGGGAAAAGCCATGGTCAGTGCTCTTAGAGGGCCTGCTGCTTACAGGATAGACAAAATATAAGCAACTTCTAGTGGGGAAACATGACTCTTACCCAAAATCCCACCTTGTTGGCAGCCAAAATGGCCTGTGTTCTGCAGGGGACCAGCCAAACTAAGCAGTTGGAAACACAAGGTTTCTAGAGCAATCTTTATCCTGCAAGAGGATTTCTAGGAGGGAGGGGAGTAGGGGCAGGATCCCAAACCAAACTTCTGTGCAGCCAGCCTTGCAAGGAATCATACTCTTTGAGCAATCCAGAGACAAAAGCACTAGAAAGGGGGACTGTGCATGGACAGGGCTCCTTTTTCAAAGGTAAGACTGAGAAGAAGAAACTTACTTTTTCTCTAGACACTCCACATATTCTTTCTTCTTCCTGCGACTCTCCTGAGCAGAGATCTGTGAGGGGAGCAGCCATCAGAGAGGAGTCAGTATCATAAGCCTCTAGACATTTCTTTGTGGCTCCCTCATCTTGTCTGTTCCCTGCACACACAGCACCCTAAAGGTAAATGGGGAAGTCGCCTTCCAGTCTGCCATTCCTACTGGTCTCCTGGCCAAAACTGGGAGGGATGGATGCTGTAGGTATGCAGCGTTCTTTGGCCTGTAGGCCACAACCATTTGTTGCAGTATGCCTGACCCCCTTGCTGCTGAGAGCATCTTTAGGGTTGCTTTGAACTCCTCTGACTCACATGGGTACGTGCTGTGGCCATCCAGGCAGATTCTGCCCCAGACCACTTCTGAGTCACTGGGTGACTAATTCAGGGTCTCACCATTTCTCCCATGGGATGCTTTCTAATCACAGTCTAAAGTCTCACAGCCTCTGCCTGGCTAATGAGCTCTGTGCATCACCCGTCCTGCACCACACAATGGCTCTTGTTTCCCTGCCCCCACAGCAAGGCCTGACCAGGCTGGTTTGTCTGATCCATGATGCCTTAGCTTGTGGGCCCCATCCCAGGCCACACACTCCCAGGAGCTGGGCTGGAAGCCACACTTCCCAGACATGGCTGCATGCACAGCATGCATGCAGAGATGCCCCATGGTACCATTTCTGTGGGCTGGGCAGCTTGCGCCAGTGTACCAAAGGCAGGATCCCACCTTTTCTGAGCTGCACTGCAGCTGAGGAGGTGAGGGTAACTATAGCACTGGTCAGCTGAGGATGCTCTGGAATCATGGGAACTGCATGGTTACGTTTTTTGCAGTCACCTTGTTCTTGATTTTCCTCCTGACCCTCTTCAGTGCTTTCTCCTCTGCTTTGGTGAGGGGCAGCTTGGTAGGAATGGGGTAGCCCTCGGCAATCAAGGTGCGTTTCTCCTCTTCAGTCAAGAGCAGTGGGCCAGAGGTCCCTTGCAACTTCTGAAACACACAGAGAGCAGCTGTCAGCGTCAGCAAGGAGTTCTATCCCAGTGATCCTCCTTAAAGCCCTGCAGAGCAACTAGGGGCTCAGTACAAATAGATGCAGGGCAGTGCTCTTTCCTGCTCTCAATCTGATCCTGGGGGCACAGCTCAGCAGCTGTCTTCCTCTTTTACTTGGCAGGGCATCTGCTCCTTCATGGCGAGGCTGGCTACACACTTGCACTACGTGACCCCGCCAAAGAACTTTTGGGTGATGGTTAAAACACAGTCTGGTTATGGGAATTCTCAGTTATTCCCTTCTCTTCCATTAACCTCCTCAGAAAGTCCTCCAGTGCATAGGCCACTTGCCAAAGTACGAGGTGAAAGACAGCACTTACTAAACAAGGTAGCTGCTGGTAGACATTGTGCAAGACTCATTGCACTTCTCCTCACTCCTGTGAGCACCATCCTGTCCCCACATCCCTGTGCTAAGACATCACATTGCCCTGCCAGCGCATTTCAGCTGGGAGACCTTAACAAGGGCAGGATCCTCCACATGAGCCTCATAAAGCCTCCAACCCCCTCTGAGCACCAAGGAGCCCTGTGTCCCAGTGACATCCTGCTGCCTCCTTACGTGTGGTGCTGTGAGGAGAGGTGAGGAGGAGATGGCAGTAGAGGAGCGAGCAGCAGGTCGGGCTGGGCTGGAAGGAGGCAGGGACCGGGGGCTTTGAGATCCATCGCTGTCACTGCCGTGGCTGCTGGGTGGAGTTGGAGGCATCTGTACCAGGTCATCTACTGCAAAATAAGGAGATCAAGTCAATGGCTGTCATGTCAGCCTGTTCGTACAGAAATGGGGCCTTGAGTAGCAACAGGAAAAGGCACTGCCATAACACAGGACTGAAAGGAGCCGGCGATGAGTCTCACAAAACAGGGTGGGTCTGAGAACAAGGCTGGACTGAGCACTGCCGAAGACAGAGGTGAGGCTGACCTCAAATGTGCTAAACTAGGAACTGCAGGAGTCAGAGAGCTGGCAGGGGCTTTGCCAAGACACTGAAGGTATTTACAAAGCAATAAGGTACTCCGGTGTCAACCAAAATGGAGTACAAAGCCTGTAATATTTTGCTCCATAGCCTGTTCACAAGTACAGGAAGCTCTAGAAGAGAAGAGCTCTTCCAAAAGCACCACGGGGCTCGCACACTTGCCAGCACACTTGATCCAAAGGGGCTCCGGTCACTCAGTTGGTTCCCAAACACTTGAAAACTGTCCCCACTTTGTACTGGAGAGCCCTGGGGGCCCTAATGGAGGTGGGAATATGCCTAAGGAATGTCTTTCTGTGGCAGTGGGAGTTCCTATAGTGCTTTCATTTGTGCATCGGCAGATTTTCAGATGCTTGGTTTTCTTTCAAATTAAACTGGATCCTGAATTTCCTGACTTTCAGATGGTTGTTTTTGGATAACACTACAGTCTCTCTGAGGATTTTAAAGGCACTCTTGCATATTTCCAACTCTGAAGTAGCCTGTTTTGCCTGGGAGTCCCTGTCTGAACAATTCTGTGCCTGGCTGCTGGACCAGACACTGAACTGAGTTGGAACAGTGCAGTGCTCACTCCTCTATGGGTCTGTGCCCCAGTGCTACCTTGTATGCGCATGGCTCTGCTCTCAGGTGCTGTCTTTCCTCCCTGTATAGTAATGATCTATACCTGAGTAGCATAGAGGGATATAAGTTGACCAGCAAATTCTATCTTCTTACCTGCAGGTACATTTAGAAACTGGTTCACCTCTTTGGGTTCAGCTTTGATCACAGGTGCTGGAGTCATTTCTATGGGAGTCTGTGGAAGAGAAGCAGAAAGAGCTCTTGGGTGCTGCCATCTCCCCTGCCCAGAGGGCTCCTACCAGTTCTGTTCACAGCCGCTGCTCCCCTGCTCTCTGCCCTGCCCCGTCTTACAGCTCTGCCCCAAAGCAGCCTCTTACCACACATAGCAGAAACCAAGAGTCCAAACATAAGCCCCCTGAAGTCTCTGCCACTGGGCACACAGAGTGCAAACACATGTTTGCAGAGGAGGAGGCAGTGGCAGATGGATATGCTGCCAAGCAGTGCACTGAGTACCTCCAAAAGGGAGATGACTTTTATCCTTGGCAATTCTTCCCTTGCTAGACCCAGGCAGTGCAATTTAAACCAACCTATGCATTACCATGGGAAGTCCCTCTTTGATCTGCCTTCATTAGAAATGGGAGTATAGAGGTTGTACAGAAACAGAAACAGAACAAACCCCCTGTCTTGCTCACATGATTTTCACCAGGGCTGCTGGACAGCTGTTTCCAATCAGAGGGGACTGAGAGTTAAATAAAGAGTAGATTTATTCCCATCTGGGCTATGCTGCCCCTCAGCTCCCTGGCTCGCCAGCCCCCAACCCACCATAGGCTGGGGGAGTTTTTACACTAAACAGACACATTGCAAACTCCTCCAGACTGTAAACACAGCTGAGAGAGCACCACAGTACGGCTGCTGAGCACACACAGCAGAGCTTCGAGGGCACAGCAAGTTCAAGCTGTGTAAATAACGAAGGAAGTTTGTGCACAGTTTTGGCTGGAAGTACCCATTTGTTTTGGATGGTTGTTTAAATGGGAAGATGCTCAGCATGAGTGAAAAAAGGAAGTAAACCCCAGAGATGCTCTACTGTTATCTACTGAGCTGCTACAAGATAGCCAAGGTCTGTGTGAGACTGGTTGGACCTTCCCATCCAACACAGCTGGACTCAAGGCCAGCCAAAATGAGCCCCCAACTTATACGCATGTACCAGTGGCATAAGTGAGCCTCCTTCAGACAGACTTCTTAAGAACTTGGCCCCTTGTTTATTAGAAATAGTAATTCCTGCTGCTTCATAGAAAAAAGCAAGCAGGACCTGGAGTGGGACCTCCATTTCCACTGAGCAGCTGAGAAAAGTGAGAGGCCATATGATAAGCCCAAGGCCATGAAAAAGACAGTGGCAGAGCAGGGGTCTATACTCAGGAATAGTGGCGTCACTGGCATCACATTAATTGACACTGTTTGCTGAAAAATGAAGATAAGCCAAGAGTGGCTATAGAAATACTGGCAGATTGGATGGTACAGGCCTCCAGCATGTGCAAGCTTAAAAGCCTTTGGCTTTTTTGACAAGGAAACATGCTTGTATATAACCGAGATTGTAAAGTCTCCTGTGCTGGAGAAAACCCTCCTTCCACCATTTTCTCTGGAAGGATAAGCTGTCTTGTAGCTTCACTGCAGGGATCAAGCACAGTTCTAGCTAGATCAGGAGTGCTGCTCCTCTGACTGCCATTTCAAGAGGAGAATGACAAATAATGTAGTATCTGGGCTTTGTATCACCTTCTCCTGACTGTCCAGCGGCTAAACCACCTAGCAGGACCCTGCAGTCACATGGCTGGGTCTGCATCACCAGGGGTGCCACTGTGTGAGAGCCCAGGTTCCCGATGGATCTTAGATGGGCTCACCTCCTCGGGGACTGGCAGTCTCTGCAGAGGGTTGAGGTTCAGCACTGGTATGGAGCTGGCAGCTAGCTGGGACTCAGGCAGGTCTAGAGCCAGGTTCTGTTCCTGTTTCACCATGATGGAGCAGAGCTTGGGCCCCAGCGACCACACTCCATTCTCCAGCTCTGAAACATGCACAACGTGAGAGTCAAACTCCAGCAAGAACAGGACAAGAAAAAAAAAAAAAGCCATGCAGACAGCTTCCCCCCATTTGGGGAGGCTGCCTTTCCAAGTTTAGCACTGTCACCACACAAGCATGTGCAGGCCCACAACACAGAGTACAAAAGGGAATGAACCCCCAGCGTGCGGGGAGCAGACGGGACAGAGTTACAGGGATTGTGTCTCTGCTCTGCTCTGACTGTGCAGCTCAAGCGCTGGAGGACAGCTGCAGGGTTTCTTCCCCCAGTGGTGTCTCGGTCTGGTCCTCTGGAGCTTATTTATATTTAGAGCTCAGTGAGAGGAGGATGCTGCGCTGTTGCTCCTTAGGCAGCATGGCCAGCATCACAGAGCTGCCAGGTGTGTTACCAAGAATAGCACCATCTCTGTGCTAGAGAGCTGGCGAGAGGGAAAGCACGATGACAGTGAAAGGCTGACAGCGCTGCTCTGGCCTCCTGCCGATGTTGTGCCAAGTACCAGAGCTTTGTTGCATGACAGGAGAGGAGGAAGGTCCATTTTTGTGGAAGGAAGTCCAATGTGGCACCTGCTTATGAGGCTGCTCCCATGGCTGCTCCCCTCAGTCTCACCTCCAAGGCTCCTTCCTCCACCCTGCGCTGCTCAGGGGGACTGCTGCCTACAGCCATGCCCCACTGCCATTGCTTGCTGGGACAGAAACAGCAGCGAGGGAAAGGAAGTGTCTGAAGAGAACTGAATGAATCTGTGTGGGCACGCTCCCCTTGTCCCCTGCTTGCTCTGTCCCGTGCACATCTGTGGTGTGAGCCTGGCTTGTCACTGGAAGTAGAGATCCTGGGAGGTGGGATTCAGGCAGTGGTGGATAAGCTGCAGCTCAGATGGAAAAACAACACGCTAGGCAGGAGAGCTGCCTGGGCTCTGCTCTGAAGTTTTGGTCCCCTCATTGCTGTTCAAACACTTCAGCCTGCCAAAAAGCAACTCCTAGCTGGCCTGGAGCCTGCATCTTCCTCCTTAATCCTCATCCCTTCCCTTCCCCTTTTTATCTGACAAACAGAAATGCATTTAGCTTGACACAGGACAGACTGTTGCTAAGTGTGTCACCAGATAGTGCCCCAGTTGGCTCAACATGAGGCCACAGTCAGGCTCGCTCCCTGACCCTTCTGCACTGCTCTCTGCATACAGCACTCACAGACCCAGGGATGTTGCCCAGCTGTCTGCTGCTCAAAGCAGCTCTGCAGTGCAGGTCTCAGTCTAGAAGATGTCCTGGCAAGAGGAGAGGGCAAGAAAGGTCCTTCTCAGTTCCAGAAAAGCCTGCATAAAGAATAGCACAAGCAAGCAGCTGTTCATGTGGGAGCTGCCATCTGAACTAAGCTTAAAGGTAGCTTAACATTGTCTTTGCCCAACTTGGTCTCTGTTGCCCTCAGGATAGGACAGGGCAGGATCCTGCCTCTGGCTTTTGCTTGGACACAGTGGTGTTAAAGCTTGGGCAAGAATTATATCAGTTAACACAGTGTTGCCCTTGCCAGTGGAATACATTCTCTTCCTGTCTTTGGTCTAGCACCCCTTATTTTCCTGCCTAGATAGGTCTCCCCAGGAGAGGCTCATTCCTCCCAGCTCCCTGTGTGACTGGACATCTTCAAGCACAGACACGAGTTCCTGTGGCTGCTCTGTGTGTGTGTGTGTGCGCGCGTATCAGCTGTGTGCACTGCTCTCAGTGCTGCTGGATCGCTTCCTAGAGCTTCCCACAATGCAGCAGGGCCAACGTCATCAGGCAGCGTCTCAGGCAGGGGTGCACTGCACAGCCATGACAACAGAGAGGCTGCTGAGCAGGCAAAGACTGAATTGCATTTTCTCTGTGCCACCAAGGACACTACCAGCTCTGGGTTTGGTGAAGTCCCCATACCAGTTACCCCTGATATGCAGACAAGACCTTTCTGATGGAAGGAGGCAAGGCATTACATAGCCACAAGTGTTTGCAGCCAGAAAACTTGGACTGACTTCTTCTGCCTGATTACAGCCTGCCACAGAGATAAGGGACCTTGCGGATTCTTCCAGTCTGTCACACTGCTCTAGGCAAGTTCAACTAAACCTGTGTCAGTCCTGACAGATGGTTGTCTGACTTGACTTTACCCCTCTGAAAAGTGACGAAGAGCCCACAGCTTCCCCATTAAATCTCTTCTATGGTTTCACTATGCCCACTATGGGAAGGTTTTGCCTACTGGCTAATCTGAAGTTCCCTTACTGTGATGTTAAGCTTCATCTTCCTTGTCCTCCCTTTCTGTTGCAAAACACTACATTTCGCTTTTTCTCAGAGGCGTGGGGCATCCTCTGTCTGGGAAGGCTGCTGCTGAAGGAAGTTACCAGACAAGGGCGAGCAGACCACCAAGGGCTCTCCCTGTTCAGACTTGACTCAGGGAGAGAGCAGCCCCCAGTGCTGTCAGTCCAGACAGTCCAAGGAGCAGACACTCAAATGTATGTGCTGTTCTCCCACTTCCTGTCTACATTCTGACCCTGCTCTCTTTCCCACCCTTGGAGATTTATCTGGGGAGCGATTGGGTTACAGAATCAGAAACACATAAGCCATCAGAGGGTCAATGAGGGACTGAGGAGGAGGCATTTTGTGTGGACACATCTATGTCCTACTGCCTGAGAGAATGTTTCAGAGGTATGGCCAGTCTGTAACCAGTGCAGAGTTCACTGTATGTTGGTGGGTGAGGCATGCCAGGAAGCTCATCCTCTGCTCTAGAGACTCTGTACATAGTGGGAAGAAGTATGGCTGAGAGATATTCATAGCTGCCCTGGGCTGAGGAAGTGAGGCAAAGAGCAGTGAGGAAGCAGGATCTGTACAGGAGTGTGGGCACTAGTCCGAGGCTGGTCCAGCACCCGCTGTTCTGCACAGTCCTGGCTCTCCCTGCTCCTGGCATCAAATCACGCCCTGCAGAACTGAGGGCTGGTACTGAGAACTGAAGCAGCCGGTCCATATGCGCAAACCATCTGGAAAGCAGATTCCACTGATAAGCAGGGTCACAATGCACCCAGTGGCTTGCCCTAGCTGACCCATGTTAGTGGGAACCATGTGGGAAGGGGCAGGATTTGGAAGTGGTTTGGAGATCTGCAGAAAAGCTGGAATAAAGCTGATAAATAGCAAGCCTCAGACAGCTCCAAGCCTAGACAGAGCCCGGGCATTCCTGAGGAGCTCTGCAGACCAAGCAGAGCTTGCTTAATGTTAAAGAAAAGCCATTCCTGGGTAATTAATTTGAAGTGAATGTCTAAGAGGACTGAGACTGGATGGAGTTGTGCCAAAAGGACTGCACAGCATTGCAAATACTGGACCTGACTCAGGGCTACACTAGAATATGACTCACATCCAGTTATGAGCCAAGATAGCCCTGGAAAGATGGGTTGAATTATCCCGCTGCAGGACTGGGTGCATAGATACCCCTATACCTGCCACATTAATACTAGGCCTTACTGCCTGTATAGAGCTGATCTGCACTCTCAGAGAGCAAGTGTCACGTCCATAGGTCCATCTCAAGCTCTCCTGGGTTATGCACTGTACACCCTGTGCTGGCCTCTGCCCAAGGATCAGTGTCACACTCCATTCAGGAGAGTCATGGTCTTGCCTTGGAGACACTGCAGCTGAAGCAGGGGTATGTCCAGACACAGAGGAGGGGAGCAGAAATGGTAACAACTCAGAGAGGAGTCCCTGAGGTAGCTTCATGCAGGCAGACTTCATTTCACTGCTTTCTGCAGACTCATGCTTTTGCTTCTCTCGTTCCCAAGCCTCATCTCCTCCTATTCATTTGCAGGGGCAAAATAAAGATGTGTTTATGCACTCATGCTGGTTTGTTTTTTGTTAGTCATCCGGTTGCCTGTTTGGGCTGAGTGCCCTTCAAGACTGTATGGGGGTTAAAGCTAAGGAAAAAAAAAAAGTAAATGGAAAGCTGCTTTGATACTGAGGCAGAGCTTGCTTGGCCTGCCATGAGCCTCTCTCCCAGCACCTCTCTCAGTGGCCCCTAAGGAACTTGGCACTGATGGCTGCGCCCTTTGCAGGGACCAAAGAGGCAGTGGAGGCCAGCTCCTCTCCTCCTGCCTTGGCATTTGTACCAGAGAGCTGGGATCATTCTTGGCCATGAGAGGGAAGCCTCTGTCCCAGGTCTCACTCAAAGGAATGGCTTTCTTCTGTGTATACTGAGCCTGTGCCACTGCTTTTTCAGGCAGCCTGGTGTCCATCAGCTGTTGGGACACCCACACAGTCCCGCAAATTACAGGACTCTCTGCAAGGACAGCTCTAAAAATATCCAGCCATCATAAATTATCCTGAAATGAATTGTTTTAAAAATAGGTTTTGAAATGACTGTTCCTCTCTGTCTCCTGCTAAAAGATCTGCTGGTAAAGAAGCCACTTAGCTTTCCACATGTACCAGCACTGGTTGCAGCCAGAGACTCATGCTTCCTATATTCAAGCCAAACCTCTGCTGCTTGATGCCAAAACAGACCTGGATCTAGGGCATCCACACCCAGGTTTGCAGGGTCCTAAAGTGACATTGCCTATTGCTTGCCAGAAGTTGGCAGCACACCAAACCACAACCAATTATCATCCTCATAAATAACAGCCCGGCAAAGGAGCAATGTGACTGTCAGAGCACAAACTGAAGGAAAAAATGTGGGCTGTATTTGACAACGGCAGATCAAATTCTTGCCTGGATTAGCCATGCGCAGGCCCAAGGAATAGCCAGTTTGTCCTTATATATGGAAGCCAGCCAGAGCCTCTGCTAACAGATGTGCCCGAAGCTGTGCAGTGTGCACATCTCATGCTCACCGTTAGCATTATCTTCAGTCTTGACAGGCACAAGGGGGCTCTGGGGAGCAGAGTCTCCACTGAGGGAGTAGCTGTGCTCTGCCTGGATGCCTGGAGTGGGTGGATCCAGGTCCATGTCCAGCAGTGGGTTCTTCTCAGCCAGTACTGGGTCATCGAAGAAACTGCTGAAGAGGTCGTTGGAGAAATCCTCCATGTTGTCGGAGAAGTGATCCAGGTTCTCTGAGAAATGCTGAGGAAAAACAAAGGGAGAGAGTATGTTAGTGTCAACTCCAAGAGGGATCTGAGAGCCTTCCTCTGCACTGAGAGCCAAACCTCAGCAACAGCCCTTTTTGGATGGGAAAAAGCAGTTCCTATCCCTTGCCTGCATCAGTTTCATAAAAACACCTTGAATTAAGATAGAAAGGGCCATGGTGCTGTACATCTCTGCCTGTTTATCTATGCCACAAACACTCATGAAACTCTTCTATATTCTCACATTTCCCCCTTCCTCTGTGCGTACCTATCTTTGGCTTCCCAGCATCATCTCACTGTGACAGTGAGCTGAACAGAGCACAAGGCAAGAAATCCCTGTGATGACAAAATGCAAGTGTGGCAGAAAACTGTGGTCTTCAGCACCTGTCCTTGGTGACAGTCACTTTCTCATGTTCTCTGCCAGCAGCAATAGGCACTCTGATGCCCCAGAGAACATCAACCCAGCTGCTGATTTCTATCAGAGAAAAAAGATCAGTTGGATCAACATAACAGGAAGGCCCCCTGTTGTATTTAATTTCCTCTGGGATTTCACAGCCCCTCTGTGGACCATATGAGGCTGTCCTCCAGCCAGATAGTGCCTGTGAAATTCAGCTCCCCGATGAAGTTTAAACACTACAGATGGGCTGTTAACAACAAACAATCATTCTACTAATCATTCCAGTAACAGTCAGTAAATCTGGCCAGTGCTGCTGCAGAGCTGGGCTCCTGATGCTACAGGGAACCTGTTTCCTTTGAGGCATATCCCCCTGTTCAGAAGTAAAATCACTAACTTTTCCATTTGCTACAACAAAGCATTGGTTGGGCAGGGAGAAAAATGATGGTTGCCAAACACCAGCTGAAAAATTATCCCATTTGTTGGCAGATTGAGGCTTCTGGCTCAGGGAGAGGAAAGAAAAGACAGATACTTTCAAGTGACTATATTACACAGACGGAACTGTGTAACTTAAATGAACTGGAGAGAGCTCAGCAGAGTCAGACTGGGTCCCCCCCCCCGCCTGGAAAAGCATCTGGGTGGGCAGAAAGGCATTGAAAGCAGTGTATTGAAATACCAAGAGCAACAGGGTATGGACGAGAGAGAGTGGGAGAGAGCACGCAGGTCCTAGAGTGGAGACGTGAATGCCAAAGGATTCCAGTGTGAGAGCTGAGCTCAGGAAAGAGCCCAGCTCCTAGAGGAGCATGGGGTGTGTGCAGTCCTTTCTTTCCCCAGTGCTAGGACTGAGGGAGGAGTTGGCCAGAGGACCCCGGATGCTGTAGCCTGCAGGTTCCTGCTCCTCCAGGAAGGTATATTTGTTTTACCTGAGCACCATATCACTCTGTCAACATTACGCTGGCTGTCAGAGGGTTGGGGTGAGGCTGGGGAGTGAAGTAGGCTCCAGCTGAGCAGACCCAAGCTTCCCACCAAGCGGGGGAGGGAGACGGTGAGCTGCAGCGATCTCCAACATGCCAGGGCCCTTCACCCTCCAACATCATCCCTCAGCCACTCAATTTAAAAACAGATGCCCACGGAGCATGCTGGAAGTGGGGGGGGAGTCCCTGCCACCGGCATTGTGCCTAATACGAGGTTTCTCTTCCTTTGCTTCCTTCCCACTTGTCCTGTCCCCCCACTGCCTGGAGTGACAGCCTGACACACCACCACCCGAGGCTCCCCTGGGAGGGCAGACACTGCATGTGCAGGTAGGTGAAGGCACACTCATGCTAAATCCCACTGTTGAGGCCCTCCCTGGGATGTCTAGGCTGAAGTTTTCTCCACTTGTTCCCATACTGGAAGCAGAGTTGGCGGGGTAGCTTGATAAAATCTACCCAGCCATTTCCAAGTTGCCTAGAAGCATTTCTGCACTTGAATCAAGCAACAGAAAACACCTCCCATCTGTGCTGAGCATAACTGATCTTCAGAGGGAGCTGAGTCAGCAGATGGAACTGGGTTAGATACTTATCTAAAAAGCACTGGAAAACCAGGTTTTGTGCTATCCTACAGCACTAAGGGGTAAAGAGTTTGGAGTCCTGAGCATTAACCCCAGAGACTGCCTGCTCATGTAACAGCTGTTCTTTGTCTTGCTTTCTCTAAACGACACAAGCAAACACAGGATATGAACACGATAGCCTTACGGTAAAGGGTGAGAACATAACTGCAGAAAAGGAAAGAGATTCAGAGTTCTGACTGCCAATGTACCACGACAGCACAGCAGAGCCGGGATCCAACAAGAGGCTCTCAAATCATATATACTGTTGTAACCGTCAAAACCAGAACCACAGTGTAACCCTGGAAAAGCAGCAGAGCTGGATGGACAGCTGCAGGGAGAGCTGTCTGCGACTCTGACACAAGCTTCAAATCTCTTTTACAACTGTGCATTAACAAAGGCAGAGGTGGGAGCGAAGAGACAAGAAGATACATTTATGCCTAGTTCCACACACTTTTAGCGGCATCCCACCCACGCTTATAACAAGGATCTCTTGGTCAGTCAACAGCCTTCCCATTGTAGGACAAACCCACCATGAGGGAAGAGGTGGAGATGTGCCTCTGGTTTTATTCTGAAACCAAAAAATCACCCCAGCAGTGGCTATGGGGTGAGAGGTGAGTAATGATTGCAAGGGGCTGAGTATCAGAGCCTTAACACAGGCACCAGCATTGGCAGGAGTAATTGCAGAATTCTGGTTCTTTTAGACACCACACAGCAGGCTTGCTGGGAGACCTCACTGCTTGGAAGTGAGGATGAAGGCAACACTGTTCTCCCAGAGATGCAGGAGTTCAGGTCCCCAAGAGACCATTATTTCCCAAGAGACAGAGACCTACTGCACCGTATGGGAAAAACATGGGTGAGAATCATAGAATTGTTTAGGTTGGAAAAGGTCTTTAAGATCGAGTCCAACCATCAACCCAACACCACCATGCCCACTAAACCATGTCCTGAACTGCCACGTCTACGCGTTTTTTTGAACACCTCCAGGGATGGTGACTCCACCACTTCCCTGGGCAGCCTGTTCCAATGCCTGACAATCCTTTCAGTAAAGAAATTTTTTCTAATATCCAATCTAAACCTCCCCTGGTGCAACTTGAGGCCATTTCCTCTCGTCTTATCACTAGTTATTTGATAGAAGAGACCAGTACCCACCTTGCTATAACCTCCTTTCAGGTAGTTGTAGAGAACAATAAGGTCTCCCCTGAGCCTCCTCTTCTCCAGACTAAACAACCCCAGTTCCCTCACAGAAGCAGAGAATGAAACTCACCCCCTGCCAGGAATCCAGAAAGGTTGGGGCACATACCGCTCTCTGGGCTCCTGGGCCTTATCCTCCAGCACAACTAAATGCTGGCAAAGCCTTCTCACCAAAGTAGCCCCCTTTCAGCTCTCAGCAATCATACATATACCAGTCCAACATCTCCAAACACAGGTGGTGGAGAGAAGGGAGCAAACCTATGACATTGGGAATAACTATGGTTATTATCAAAGGGGGCACCAAGGATCAGACACCCTCAAAGAGGGAGAGCACCTAGAGCTGTCACAGAGCTGGAGATTGCTATTTTACTCAAAGAAGGTGGCAGGAGGCAGAGGAAAGCAGAATAAGGAAGGATAGAGCAAACAAAGATAATGACATGGCTTTGTAGCTGGCTATATCCACAATGGAAACTACAGTACAAGCAGGAAGCTAAGCCACCATGTCCCAGGAAGACTGCTGTGTCTCTTAGCTTGGCTCTGTTCTCTCCTGATGCCAACAGGTATTGCCAACTAGATTTCTGATTAGTAAAGACAGCCATGCACGCAACCACAGAGTAACAGGAAAAAGTGTCCTCTTGTCCAGATCCAACTGTGATGAGCATAGTGAGGAGCAGCCCAGGGCTTATTTTGGATAGATGCCATCAAAACCACTGCTAATTAGTTCAGATCGAGCCTGCTAACCCAGAATATGCAAACTCTGTCCCATCCAGCTCTGTTGGGGGAGTTGCACCTGTCTGGCAAAACTCAGAGAAGGCTTCAGCCATACTCTTCCTTAACATGTATGAGAGAAGGCTCCAAGGAACTGCAAGTCCCAGGGTACGGTGTCTCAGAGCTGTGTGGATCATGGCAGAGTATGGCAGGGTCTAAGCTTCTGAGCGATAAACGGAAGCAGGTTAATCACTTGACCAAACAGACGGTAGCTTTATCCTGGCTGGAAGGTCACCTGCCAAGGAGTTGCTGAGCAGCTACTAGCCCTCCCTTCCCACCCAGACTGGGGCCAGCACAGCTAAACGCCTTCATGTGCTGCCACTAAATGAAACGACTGTGCTGGGCTTTAGGGAGACTTTTGCCCATGCTGTGGCAATGAAGATCTCAGCAGACCAGAGGCCCATGTTGGTAGAAGGTCCAAGAAAGAGCCCACAGGACTAGGACATGAGTGAAGGTGGGATGGACAGAGATGCACAAGCAGAGCAGGCTCATACTCTCACAGCCTCTTCAAGGCCTAGACTCTCTCCTCAAGATCACCTTCCAGCCAGGCTGAGATCAGCCAGCTCCCGCTCCTCAGAGAATTTGGGCAATCTGGCCAAGAATTTCTAATTGTGACAATGAAGGACTCTGCAACTCTGCTGAGATTCTCCTTTAAGGTATCTCAAGAAGCTTTCACACAGAAGGGCGTGGCTTGCGCAAGGGGGACCAGTCAACTGGGAAACATGAGCCTTACCATCCTGGCCCAGAGGGAGCGGGTGTGAAGTGTACTGGGGGAAAACAGCTTCCAGATGGGATACGAAGCTCGCAGCTCAGTCTCATTTTGCATTATTTGCTCCTGCTATCTCCCCCTCCCTTTCACACCCTCCTTCCTTCTTCTTCTAACTATGCTCCAAAGCCAAGAAATAGCACGAGATGTGTTTCCAAAGCTGTATTACCAGTGAGCGGTCAGGGAGGGGGCAGCCAAGGGACAGAAACGCAATGGCGAGGATGTGCTGGATTTCCTGATCCAAGCCCGATTTCTGGCTGCCCGTCCCCCCACTGCAGTTCTGAGAGGCTAGGGAGGCAGCGCCCAAAGGGGACAAGCCAGCGTGCACAGGTACAGGGGAGGCAATGACCACCGCATCTCCAGGCCCAACAGAGAACCTTAAGCTGCTCTGGTGCCACAGAAGAATCTGCTCGGGCTGAGGCCACCCCAGCCACGAGGAGAGAGTGCGAATCTGTCAGCTGCTGGCTCCCGCTCTCTCCCACTCCTGGTGACTGACATAGGCACTGACTCTTCCAAACATATTTCCACCACATGTTTTCATCCTGACCTCATGCTTCGGGTTGTCTAAATAGCACACTGTATGTGCGTGCGTGCACTTCTCATTCGAACACCCTTTCCTGTTGTACAACAGTTATCTTGGGAGCTAATGTAAGGCAACCAGACATCCAAACGTAAGCTCTCTATTTCCCCCCACCCAGAGCTGGTGTTAGACCTCTGGGGGCCCCAAACAAAGACTGAGACATTAAGCCTTTTCCCCTGTCTGGTTGTGCATGGGATGCCTTAAGGTGCCACTCTTGTAGCCCAGTGGCATGACGCATTGCTGAGGAGGGGATGGTTTCTTCTCCCTGGATCCACTTCTGCTCTGTGGTCACCCTGGCTGCATCTGTCTCTCCTTTCCCCTTCCATGCTTCCATCCTTTGACTGTGACTTTCCCCTTCCCACCTCCAGCTGAGTTGTTTGGAGATAATCTCCCTTCAGGATCAGCCTGGTTCTCACAGCCTCCCTGCTCTCACCACAACGGTCTCGCTCCAAAGAGAAAGCAGCAAGGGCCTAATCCAGCTGGGCGGCAGCCCAGGCCCAGGAGACGAAGGGCCTTTGCAGGTTGGAGGTTCTGCTCGTGCTGGCAGGCAGTGCAGATGGGGAGGGGATTCTTCTGAGTTTTCTCTTTTCTTTTTGAAAGTATTTTTCCTCTTTGCTTGCCAAGATAAATCTCCTGTCCCAGCTGTGACATCTGCATTTCCCTTCTCTGCTTTCATTAAGGAATGAAGCCCCCTGCACTCCAGCTGCACAGCCGAGGTTTCCTTTACATTCCAGGAAAGAAGAGCCCATACACTCCAGACAGTCCTTCTGCTCTCTTTAAAATACAGTGAATTTTAGATCTTATGAAAGTGAAGGTCTTGACAGCGTTAACAAGATCCAGGCAGGATGGACAGATGCTGTGCACACTTCTCCTCACAGTCTAGTTGGTGCATCTGCACCCCAAGGGGCACAAGTGATCATCCAACCACCTCTTGGCTCTCTCAGACCCCTCTGGTCCCCCTCTGTCCTGACTCGTGTTGCTCTTGGTCTCTCCTCTCACGTACCACAGCTCCCTGCTGCTCCATGCCTGGTCTGCTCAGGCCCCTGGTCTGCCTGGATAGCTTGCCACTGACCTTCTACCCCCTCGCTGTTCCTGCTTCTCTGCATGGCACGGCCAAAGCACTTCAGGCCAAATCATCTGCAAACCCCACTGCTATTTCTCTCCAGCAGCAGGACAGCATCCTGACCAGCGGCACCCCCCAGTCTTTCTCAGAGACTGACAGCAATGCCCATGTCACCTGCAATTATCTTCCGCATCACGACCTTGGACCGTGTGGTGAACCAAACGCTTACCTGACACCCAGCCTCCAAGTGGCAGAGGGTTTGACTGAACCTGATGTGGAACCAGGCCCAGAATTTACTGCTGTCTGTAGAGTAATGCAGAACAACAGAAAGAGGGAGCTTTATGGTCACTGAAAGCAAGGCAGGTGACCTGCTTCCCCGCCGGCCAGCTGTGCCATCAGGTCCCTCCCCACAGGGACCGCAGCCCCTCAGACCAAAGGCACTACAAGCGGCAGCCATGTCCCCGGTGCCTTGCGAAGTCCCAGCAAGGCTCAGGCGCAGCTCGCTGTGGAAACCTCCTTCCACCGCGCATCCGTGCCAAGGACCTGGATTTACAATTTCCAGCGCTAGGCGCCACAAGACCTAGGAGGGACGACAGAGGCTCAAGGCACAATCAGGGGAAGGCGATTGAGGGAGCCGCGCCAAGGCGCTACCCTGAAGCGAGGGAGCAGCGGCGAGCCGGGCCGACGAGGTCCCCGCCTGCGTCCCGGGTGCCCGCAGCCGCTTCACTCCCCCGCCACCCCGTCCAGCGGAACGGCCCGAAGAACCCGGCTGAGCGCCCAGCGCTTCCCCGCTGCCTCTGCCTCCCAGGGGCGACCGGCGGGTACGGCCGACCCACTCCGCCCCCTCCCCAAGCCGCTGGCGGTTAACGGTCGCCGCGGCACGCTTCCAACGGCCCGGCAGCGACGGCCGCCCATTGGCCGACGCCGCCGAGCGGCGGCCAATGGGAGGCGGCTGCCAGCGGAGCCGCGCGAGGCGGGCGGGAGGAGTGCAGGGTTAGGACGGAGCGGTCCGCGGACCCGTCCGCGCCTCACGACCCGGCGCCGCCGGGGTATCGGCGTTAGCGGTCCTGTCCCGGTTCTCCCGCGGTGCAGCGGCTGCCTGCACGGCTGGGCTGGACGCTGAGGTCGGAGGGGACG
>NW_010973132.1:3087310-3104367 GCF_000737465.1 Haliaeetus leucocephalus | reverse complement strand
GCCCCCCTCCCGCCACCCCCCCCGGCGGGCTCTCCCCCGTGAGGAGACCTCGCCTTTGCCCCTTCATGGCGCTTTCTCATCGTGGGATGTCAGAGGAGGGGGGAAGAAAAATATCAGCTGACAGTAATGGGTGATGTTGTTAAAAGCATACGCACAATACAGACCACATCAAAATTCTGTGGCTGTGATTGCAGCCGTGTAATTCCCAGCTCGGGAGTTTGCGAGCCTGGCTGTTCATTGGGGAGGAATCTTGGGAGGCACCCAGGCGTGGGGGGAGTGGGCGAGTTAAGTCTTTAACTTAAAATGTTTTTGCCCCTGAAAGGAAAAAAAAAAAAGAGAGAGAAAAATGTATGTGGAAAGCTGAAATCCGCCAGCCTGTGACCGGGTTTCTGAGCAACTCTGAAGGAGGCACCGAAAGCACCTGCTGCAGCAGTGGCAGAAGAGTCATGGGCACTCGTGTACCCACACCTGGGTTTAGTGTGCTCAGCGTAAATGGGATTAGCAGCCAGTGTGGGCAGTGGTGATGTGGGAGACACTGGAAGTGCCCTGTGAGGGGAATGACTTGTGGAGCAGGGCAGAGCCCAGGGCAAGGTGAAACAAAAGACAAGTGGCATCACAGTGTGGCCATCCGTGTGCCCTCAAACCACCTGCAGATGCCAGGGTGTGGAGAAGGTAAGCGTGTGCTAGGGAGGAGGGGGAGCACGTCAGCCTCCCCTAGGGCAAACCAGGGCTCCACTGGCCTGGGGTGGAAAGCAGCTACAGTACACCATTTGCTTGTTGCATGAGACTTGCTGAATCTGCAGAGACAGAAGCACCTCTCCTCCCAGCAGCAGCACCCTAGAGGATAAAGAGGAATGCCTCTGCTTTCCAGCGAGTTTTTGCTGCGTGTACGCTACATATGCAACGAACGTCCCAAATTTCCTTTGGCTTACAACTCCCTTGCAGCCGACTGATAAAAAAAAATTTGAGCGGGACTTAAACCATAGGCAAAAGTGGACACAACCCTCTCAGGATGAAACATTTAGATCAGCTGCTCTTAACCCTCATTTGGCAGAAGATTTGGGGGCTATGTCTAGGAGTCCATGAAACGTAAATAAAAAGTTTGTCCTTCAAGGCCTTTCTTGAGCTCTGAGAACTGAAGACACCTGCTTGCTACAAAACAAAGCCGCCTTTATTTCTGAGCTGTCGTGGTGACAGCTGTGCCGTGTTAGAACAGAGATGCGTGGGAGGTGTTCTCTGTGGGAATGCAGGTACCCCTGGGCAAGCTGGCAGGGGTCTCTTTCTCTTCTTTGCTCCTTCCCAAGCCAAGGTCAGTACAGTCTCCGGGCAGAGACTTCACATGAGCAGTAGCTCTGAGAGAAAGAAGCTGTATCATTATCTCTGCCCTCTTGTCTGAATTGGTGCTTTACCTCTTTGTGTTAACTTGGCAGCCTCAGCTGAGTTTGCAGCAGGATCCCAGTGACACCCTAAGTCCACACAATGACGGGGGGTCAGGGGCCTTTTTGCTGCTGCAGCACCCAGGGGATGGGCTTCATGTGAACTTTGTCTACTTATGTGTGAAAATATAATCCACCATCTTTGGGAAGGCCCTGTCTGCTATGTCACCCCGATCCACCTCCACCCAGGTGTGCCTTTTGCAGAGCCCAAACACATCCATCCCTTCTCAGTCCCCACAGAGGCACAGCAGCCAGAACACAATTGGGTTTCCGTAGCCATGCCTGTTGTCGTGTGGCACCCCTGCACAACCTAGGGATGCAGCTCCAGCCCAGCCCTGCAAATCTACCCTGAAAAAGCCTACATGGATTTAATTGTGTGTGACATGTCTGCCTGGACAGTTTAGGGAAAAATACTGCTTGATGGAGAGGGACGCGCCATGCAATGAAAGGCAGCAGGCAGGGCAAACAAAAGAAAATACTGGTTTACTCTGCATGATTCTGTGAACTATACTGCCATTCTGCAGTGAAGCTGGGTCACAGTATCGCCAAAAGACATGAAATACAGCATGAACGTTCGATACAATTAAAAATAAATTAGAGAGGTGCAACTGTTCAAGCCAGTCACCAGTCAGTGGGATGGGAAAGTTTATTCAATAACCAAAATAAGCTGGAATAAATGCTGCTCCCCCATTTCTTCCATCTTTCTTGGAAGCTTCTGGCCCTGCCCAACATGGGGTTGGAGCCACCAGAGTTGGCAGATCTTTGCTCTTACACAGCTTGTCACCCTCATGCCATTACGGGCCTTTTTTCTGCATCTTGCAAGACAGGCAATATAAGCAACGAGAAAAGCACCCTGGGAGATAAAGGAAATCTGCTTTGGGAGATAACCAGAGAAGGAGGAAAGGTCTGTATTATCTTTACAATCAGCTTCATTTGTCTCATTGAAACTGTTTCTCTTTAGTGCTCAGAGAGCAAAATCAGAGATAATTCACATTTTGTCCCCTGGCAGGTCCCTGGAGACCCATAAAGAAAAGCAGGCCTTGGAAGAGGAAGATAGCTGTACTCTGTTCAAGTCCAAAAGCTGAGGCATGCAGCTAATACCAAACATTACTGGTGGCTTTCATTCCTTGGGCCTTTGTAAAGGGCAATTACAGAGCAACTAAGTCTGGACCAGCTGATTTGTGATTCAAGTATCTTCACCCAAAATCTTGAGAGAGCAAGAGCTGGGACTCTCTTCAGTGGCCAGGCTGGGCAAGAGCTGGGTTTTGCAACCAGCAGACTGAATGGGGTTCCGCACCAGGACTGTTTTCAAAGCAATTCAGCTTGGAATGCAGATTTCTGACCTGCTGCCAATATCCCAGTGGAAAATCTGTGCCCTGAGCAGCAGATAGGAAATTAAACTTCAGCTCCAATGCTGAGGGTATCATTTTCACCTCAGCGGTGGCGCTGCAGAAACCAGAGTCTCTGGAGAATGGGGAAATCCTTCCTAGCCCACGAAGGGCAGTAACACCTCTGAGACCATTTGTCACTAAGGGATTAACACCATCCTGGGGGAGAGCAAAGGTGTGATGTTGATGAACGAGAGGTCAAAGCCCTGTGTTTCCAATGACGAGGATAGAGATCTGACTGGTCAGAGATAATGCAGTTACTTCAACCATGGGATGAAAATCAAGGCTGAAGGAGAAAGGCAGCCTGTGAAAATCCTTTCCCAATGCCTGGCTCTCCAGCTATCCTCTCTCCAAGCCAGACTTCTCCATGACAAGGCCCAGCAGCCGAGTACCCTGTAGCTGGTGAAAAGAAGTAGAAATGTGAAGATGCCTGGGATCGTGTGCTCAAGTAAAGTCAGAGGCTTCTGGGAAGAAAAGATCCCATGTTCCTTTGAAGACAGGAATCCTATTATGCCCTGAAAACCTGCCCTGAAAGCTCCTGTGTCTGAGATCAAGCAGGCATCTCCACCCCAGCATTGGAGCAGTGTCTGCAGAAACCGGTGGATTTGGGAATCTGTTCTCTGGACACCCCTGGAGCAGCACAAGGAGACGATGGATGGCTTCATGGGTTTTAGGGCCTGAAGGAACCAGTCTGGTAATCAAATATGGTTCCTTACATAGCTGAGTGCAGGAGCTATATTCATGCCTCCCGCTTCAAACTCATCATCTGCAACTGAGCTTCACAGAAAGAAACATCTCATCTCAGTTTAAAGGCTTCAGATAAGTCCACCCCTTTCTAAAAAAAACTTGTAGAAGCTAACTACAGTCACCAAACATATGAGTCATTGCAAAGAGGGACTCTCTAGCTTAAGCCTCCAAAGTGTTTTCTCAGGCCTTTTGCTCTTAGATGAACAGGTCCTTACTACCAGAGGTCTTCCTGAGAACAAAACCAAGTCACCTTTTAATCTGTGGAGCATGGTATGGCATGGCCACCCTACCAGGTTATTCTGCAGACAGCAGAAACAGCACTGGTCTCATTGCAGGCAGGGAGAAATTGAGGACTTATTTAATGATGGCAGGTTATAGTCACGCAACTCCACATTAGTGGCAGATTCAAAGATTAAATTATCTTTCTGTATAATTAATTGCTAGATTTTAACATAATCAAATCACAGGTGGAAGTGAGTGATTGTTGTGGCAAAAGAAGTTACAGCCCTGCCATGGTGGCCGGTGCTGCAAAACAATAATGAAGGCTGTGCGAGCCCTAGAAAATCGAGATAAAATCTACAGTGGTTTGGCTTCTGGGCATCCTTTCAGACATGGCCTTATTATGCAGGTGTAAAATCCAGGACCAGAAGCAACAATAACCTCTTAGTATCCATCACGGTTTTATGTGCAACGAAAGAGAAAAAGCACCAGTGAGATCTTCCCCTTCTGTCCCTTAATCCTGATGCCAAGTGAATTTTCCTAAGTATGGAGTTCTCTGTATACAGGAGACCCTTCATAAGTGCCCAGTGTGTGTCCCAGCACAGACACACCCAGCCCCTGTTCCTGCCTGGATGCTCACAGCACCAGCCCTTCTCATGTCACCCTCCTCCTTCATGCCTCCGCTGCCTGATTCTCCCCTGCTTCACTCCTCCATTGCCTTCCTCCCACCTCCTCTCTCCGAAAGGGTGCACACATCTGGCTTGCCTTTATTGTGTGATAAATCTCACCCTGCATCTTGGGTTCATTTTCTGAAACTTTTGAATGGTGTCTTGGAAATGCTGTTGGACAATAGGAGCTCTCTGAACCCAGGCCAGCTGGACGGGACTCCTTGCGTTGCAGCTGACATGCAGGCTTTGGCGGTCTTTCTTGACTCTTTCCTCTCTTCTCTTTTCTTTACAGCACTTGAATTGTCCTCAAACTTTATTTTTGGAGTGGGCAGTGCGTTTCTGAATCTTTTCATCCTTATATTATTATTAATTATGGTCATGACTATTTCTCTTTCTGCTGGCACTCCTGGGTGGATCTCTCCTCTCTCACTTAATGTCTTGGGTAAGACTACCTTGGCTGCAACCCACTTAAGCAGTGACTCAGAATCCCTGGCCTGCTCCCAGGAGAGATGCAAGAGTTTTGCCAGTCGGCTTATAAAGAGGCCATCGTTTTCCTCAGCTACTCTCTCTCCCAGCAGAGCTGAGTCGGGTGGAAAAGCTCAGCTCTGTGGTTCCAGTGAGTCCATCCCTGGTGGACACGCCATCCCTGGGGTATTATGAAAGCAGAGCCTTGCTCCCTCCGGGTGCAACCAGGACAACTTCTGAACCAGGCCATAGGATTCTCCGCTGAACAAAATTTTGCTCTCTGGGGGGGTCACTGCACTCAACTTCCCTGTTCCCAAGCCACTGGAGGAAACAAAGCTAAGCAAGGCATGTGGGTAGAATGAGGCATCGTGAGGGAGGGAGGACTGTGTGCTTATGTCAAACTGTTGCCTAATGGCTCATCACACAGCTACCCACATCTCTTGAGTCAGAGCGGAGAATGGCATACTCTGAGGCAGGTCGTATCACTGGGTTTGAGGTTTGCTTGCAGCAGTGGTATGCTGTAGAGAAATCCCATTTTCATCCTCTGGGCATCTCAGACCTTTCCAGCCCTGTGGGAGGGTGGGAGTTGCTCTGTTTCGGAAGGCAGGAGGAGACCTGTGGCTCTGCTGTTTGCCTCTCCATACATTGAATTTAGGTAGTGAAGAAGACCTCTTTGCTCCTGTGTGGCTCCTGTAACTTAAAGACAATCAAACAGTGTGCTTTTACAGAGGCGGACGTGCAAACCCTCTTCATTTCATGTGCTGGGAAGGACTGAAGAAAAAAGAGATGGCTGGTCTTGGTGAGGCATGGCTGTCTCCCACAGACCATGGATGGAATGCGAGTCTGAACCCTTCCCATTAGACTGCATTGCCTCCTGCAAATGGCACTGAGTAATGGAGGAAGCAGATCACAGGCCTTCCCCTTGCAAGGGTGGGCACTTGGCGTCGTCGGACCACGTCCTCCCCAGCTCCCCTTCCCACGTGCTGGGAAGCCCACCTGCTTCACAGGGCAGCTGAGAGCCTAGCCTTGGTGGTCCCCAGTGCTGGTGTTAGAGAAGGAGAGGGACTAAGATCATTGGTTGCTTTTTACTCACATCTACCAAAGGGAGGAATAGGTCTTGGGCCAAATAAAATTCTCCTTCCTCCCATTCTGCTGCAAGACCCAGCAGGCCAGGGAAGCCCACAAGCAGCTGGGAAGTGCGGTCCCGCCAGCCCTTTCTGTGCTGGTGTTGAAGGTTGAGCCGACTCCTGAGCTCAGCTGCAGTGGTCCAAGCACCAGGCAGAGGTGTCACCCTCTCCAGCTGTGGCACGGTGCGAACCACAGCTGGTTCCCCATGTGAGGCTGCCCCTCCCTGGCCCGCAGGCTGGCCACGGCTGGCCTCCACTCTGCGCTGACGGGGTGGCATTGCTTCTTCAGCTTGAGGAATGCAAACCGCCCGAGCTGCTCTTGAGGATCGGCCAGGAAAAGTCCACAAATAGCAACAGGAAATCAAAATGCCCGCTCCAGACTTGCACCAGATATGAGGCCATCCAGCACAAGGAAAAAAATCAAATGCTGGACGATGGAGATTACATCATGCTGTGGATAAACCTGTGAGCCCGTCCAGCTGGGGCCATGCCAACAGGTCCAGATGGCTCAGGAATGCTAACTGCATAGCTACCTCTCTCTTGTCTTTGCTTTTTCTTCCCTCTTTCTTTCCCTATTCTCCATCCCTGCTGGCCTCCTTCCCTCTTCCCTTTCCCAGAATAAATAAATAAATCCTCTGGCAACTCTACATAATCCAATTTCATCGAATATCAGAAAGGCATCTGAGACCAGTGGATGGGGCACTGGTCTGGACATGGGTCTCTGACACTTACTTGTAGATATCAAGGCTGCTGGGTGACCTCAACACAGTGCGTAGCTGCTGGGGTTGACATAGTAATGTGTGCCTTCATCTCACCTGGGACTTCAGCCCCTGACTACAAATGAAGAGGTTGCCAGGGCTGCTCCCCTGGAGCCTGGAGCATGCAGGAAAATTAAGAAATGAGCATTGCTCCTGCTCTGCTGCAGCTCACCCCAGCTGCTTACAGCTGCCACTGACTGCTCGCCATGGCTGCAGTTACAAGGGGAGGGAGAAAACAGTTTTGCTCTCACAGCTAGCAGCCTCTAGCTACCACCCTGGTACTAATTAGCGACAAAGAAAGGAGTGCAGCACCCTCTGTTCTGTCCCCAGCATTGACCAGAGCAGCATCTGGTAGTCAGCTCTCTCCCAGTGTGATAAAAACAGGGCTCAAAGACATGTAAGAAAAGAATGAAAGGTGTGTGTTTTGCCAGGTCTGAAAAAGGGCTGCAGGCCATTTGCTCATTATTTAATGCTAATCCAGCTGCTGGACGGCTGCCAACTACATTTAACAAATCCTGAAGAGCAGGAGAAGTGTTGGAGAACGGGAAAGCAACCTTTGCATCGCTCTTCCCAGTGGACGATGGCAATCCTGACTTTACAACAGGTCAGGCAGACTTACTGTGGGGAAAAGGCACCTCCAAAGAGAAAGGGAAAACACAAAACCATGCGCTGAGCAGCAGGAGGGACTGACATGGGCCTTGAATGCCCTGCTAGGGGACTGATAAAGTCATGGCACTCTGGTACTTTCAGCTTGTTACCTTCTTCTCAGATACAAACGAGATGAGACCATAGTTTGGGAGCCTGGGAACTCGGCACAGTCCTGACCACGCAGCAATTTTGGGCAGAAATGTAACGGGGTGCTCTCAGCAAGTTGTGCCAAACCCAGGGAGAAGTTAGGTTTTGCAACTGAGCCAGGATCTGGTTGTGCAGTGGAGGATGAGGTATGAGTACAGCCCATTCACTGGATTTATAAAGCACAAATTGTTTGGTTTTCAGTAAGGCCCGAAGAGGTCAGGCCAGCAACAGCATGGGCCAAGTACTTTAGTTTAAATCCTGATGCTGACCAACGCAGTCATTCAGGCTGACACAGAAAAATTACTCTCGATTAGCTTGAAGTATGAGGTCAGAATCAGACATGTGTAGTCCCCAGGGATAAGGAGCAGAAGAGGGGTGAAGGATAGCTGGGACATCAGTGGAGGACGGACCTGCCAAACTGAAAATGTTGCAAATATCATGCATAGCTGCAAAGTCATTCAAAGACACTCTAACCGGGGAAGCAAAGTAATAGCTATAGCTCCTCTGGACCTTTCCTGGCAGATATCTACTAGCAAACCCCCACCCCAGTCTAACTTTTCGTTAACCTGCTTCACCCATTGATGGCACTGCCACATGTCGGTAAGAATAAGGATGCGCACTATTTTATAGTGAGCAAAAGCTGCATTGCTGCAAGTGACACCCTGAGGATGGCACAATAAGTAACTGGCAGAGCTGGGACTAAAATACAGTTCTCCCATTCCTGACAACCTCACTGCACCACTGTCCACAAGGAGGGAAAAAACACAACAAAAACAAACCCAGCATCATTCAATTGGCAATTCAATATTTGTGGCTCAACGGCACCTCATCAACTCTTGCAGTCTGCCACATTTGCTTGGAAAGAAGAGCCAGATTTCCAGCACTCCCTGGGCAAAGAGCTCTCAGATCGACAGACTGAAAAGGCTTTGAAAGAAACCTTCCATCAACAGTCTTTACCAATGTCAGAGCTGGTTTCCTCCTCCCTGAGCTGCCTGGCTTGCAGTCCCTCCCCCGGGGCAGCAGTGAGCTCAGCCAAAAACACCTGCCAGCTCCTTCCTTCAACTGTCATGAATTTACGGGACTCATTTAACATCAAGCTGCTCTGACATGCAACAATTAACTCTCGAAGCTCTGGACCTGGGTCCTCTTCTCCATCCTGGTCTCCTTCTGCCTCAGCTTCCCCTTCTGGAGGTAAAAGCTCTCCTCCCAAGAGAGGGAGGGCTGCAAATACTGCAGAGCCAAGAGCAGGTTCACAAGGTAGACCCCCTGTGCCTCAGCCAGCAAAGATGTGTTATTCTTGAGCTGCAGTGCTCCCACCTGGACATGCCATGGCATTGGGAGGAGAAGCCAGTGCCCCCATGACACTGTGGTGGGGAGCTCAGCATGGGAGAAGTTCTTTGGGCATTGGTCTAAGGAAGCTCACCTGCAGGAGGGATGCTGAAAATCCAATATGAGTGTCCAAAACCAATGTTGCATCCAGCTCCCTCCTGGGCAACGTGCTTGGTGTCAGGCCCAAGCTGTATTTCTCCTTCAGCCTCAGCTGCCAGGTTCCTCCCAAGGGAGCCCTGACATTCCTGTTGCAGGGGAACTCCTGACACAGATCGCTGAGCTGAACGCGTTACGTTGCATCTATTCTAGGAAAAATGTTAACTGTGTTTTGAGCAGGCTTAGCTAATCAGGTCAGCCAGACTGACCTAAACGAACATTTTTCCTAATCAAGACAAAGTCACAGTGTAAAGAAGCCAAAAGCAACTTTGCTGAGGTAGTCAGGGGTGAGTTTCCTCTGGAACAGGCTGGACAGTGATAGTAATGAATGACCTCATATAAGGCATCACCTTTGAGCCCTAAAGATCGTACTAATTACCCCAGCTCTGGTTTAAATTACATACTAGTTTCAGGGAGAATAGCCATGCACATTGCTTCCATCCTGTATGAGGAATTTCTGCAATCTTAGAAAGTGAGAAGATGAAATAGAAAGAAAGTGAAAGAGTGGCTATCTGCAGTTCCAACCTTCATGAGACCTTGTTCTGGCTGAACAATGTGTCAAGACAGTGTCAAGCATCTATCACTTGGACACTGACCAGACCAGAGCACCTCCACATGATTTCGAAGGCAGACAGCCCTGGAGACATTTAAGAAAATAGGAGTAAAAGGAGAGATGCCAAGAAAGAGAAGAGAAGGTGGGTAAAGAAGTCAGAAAGTGGTGGGTGAGAGGGGAAGGCTGGGGTGTTCGGGTCGGCTTAGGAGACTACAGGAAAGGAAAACCTTAAATGATGTGACCCTACAGGAAAGAGAAGCAAAAAAATTTTTCTTGAGCAGCTGGGAATAAGTTAGAGAGATGTAAACACTGTATGACAGACATGTGGGGAGCAACTGGGTTGAAAGACACAGCCTGCCTTTCAGCATGCTACCTGCAGTCCCCTGATGCTCTGGCCATGCCCTCAGCTCTTCACAACCTTTCAGCTATTTCTGCTCTGAGGAGTGATGCAAAACATGCAGGTACCAACCCAAGAAAACACCTAACAACTCACAACACACGTCAAGTTTCAAAGACAGGGAAGAGTAAGAAAAGGACTCCATGCAAGCACCCACCCCGTCCTATTGCCAGCCTGAAAACAGGATCGATGATTTCAGCCAGGGGATACCAAACTACATTCAAGTTGCACACGCAGAAGTCACCTGCTGCAGCAGGACAGCCATGGTGCCAGTATGGGGGTCAGCCAAGAAACACGGCTTTGGTTCCACCATTGCTCTCATCTCCCATGTGGAGACGTGAAGTCCCAGCAGTTCAGGTGTGTAAAGGAGGATAAATACAGTCCCCAGCAGAAAGCTGGGATTGGTGGGATGTAGTAATCCCAGGACTGAGATTGGCCTGGCAGTGAGGACTAACACGCTTGGCTCCTCTAACAGACACCTCTCTTGAAGAAGAACAATGCTGGCCACAAGGTTGCATGTGAAGCATAGGTGACTGCACCTGACCTTGCAGCACAGGCCTGGGATTTCCCTGGGGAACCTCCCAGCCAAATCAGGTCAAGAGACAGCTCTTGGCCATTTCTTAGTTGAGCTGTAATGGTCCGCTTCATCCCTGGTGCCCCACCTCTTCCCCGGTAACTCTGCAGCAAGGAGAGTCACCGACTGGCTTTTGCGAACCAGCACGTTTCCTGCAGTGGACTGTCCACAACAGGACAAGGATGCACAGGCTTTAGTCGGTTGACTCATCCCTTCCTTGAAATGCACTGGTACAAGTCAGTCCTGAGAATCAAATCTTCATATCAAGCACAATCCTACCTGTGGCTATGAGAAGAGGACCTGCCATGCAGCTGTCACAAAGACAACCCCAGAGAATTAAGCATTTTCATTCACTTAACACTGAGAATTCTTTAAATAGTAAATAAGTAATATACTAAATGCTAATTAAATACTACAGTCTTAAAACCTACAGGGAAGTGCTGAGAAAAAAAGGAGCAAGTGCAGGAATAGACTTTTCTCAGAGGAAACACAGGAGTACACCACAGAGGTGTCAGCCTGGCTGTATTTTGAATAGCAAGGCTGCACCTGTGGCTATGAAATCCCTACTTCTAAATTTCCCTTTAAGGGGCTGCTTCAGAAAACGCTCTTCTTTCCAAATTTCCCTCTCTACCAGAGACAGCTCCATTCCAGGCTTCAGCAAGACCAGCGCAGCACCAGATGGGACCAGCATAGTACTGGATGAGACCAGTGCAGTGCCGGATGAGACCAGCACTGTGATGAATGAGACCAATACAGCATGGGATGGGACCAGTGCAGCACCAGATGGGCTCCTGGGCAGCAGAAGGCACTTTGCATCAATGAACCCAACACTTGTCATGCGATTCAGAAGCCACCATGCTTAGGCACTCATACTGGTATCAGGAGGAGGTCTAATGGGCCAGTCTCAGAGGCTTTCTACAGTCTCATCTGTACAAACGAGACCTCAGGTTTCCTCCTCTCTGAAAGTGGTGGTGGCACTGAATGACAGCCTTATGCCAGAGGGGATGGGAATCACCTGGCAGACATGGCTGGAGCTGTACACGACTCCAGCATCTCCCAGCTGGTGCTGCTGACACCCTCCCTCAGTGGGAGCAGACTGTATGCACAGATGTGCTTCCACCTCCTGCCAAACCCTCCCTTTGTTTACTCTGCAAGCACTTCACCAAAGTCCTTCCTGCTTCTCCCCACCAAGATGATGGCTGTCTCCACTGTTTAACCCTGTTTTGGACACATGCCTTCCTGCACTCCTGCTCAGAGTTGCAACCTCTTTCCTAGCTCTGGCCTACCAGCGCAGTTAAAGGGTTCTCCCACTTGGTCTGAGATGAGCATTTAGGCCAGTGGATCCCCAGCACATGCAGGCAGTTGTCCAACAGATGAACGTTTTTATTTAGGAAGAGTATCCCAAATGTTCATCATTTTCTTGGCAGCTAGGAGGGACACACGAAAGATTACCAGTCTCTGCGGAGAAAGTATTGACCTAGAGTCTTCCAAAGGAAGTTCAAGTCTCTCTCCCTCTTCGCTACCAAAATGGAAATATGTTTCCTGGTGATGACCCCGCGGTGATGATGCTGTAGGCTCAGAGACCCATGAACTTCCGTGTTCAGCTCTGGCTTCATCCTGCTGCTAGAACTTCTGCAGGTGTAAGTCCTGCTATGAGCCAGTAAGGAGCAGCATGGACATGAAGTGGAGGAACCACGAGATGGATCCAAAGAGACTAAGGAAATAGGAAAATCTGGGAACTATTGTTTTAGGATTAATTTCCATCAGGCCAGATCTGATGGCCGCACCAGGTCTCTCTGTATTTGTGCTCCAGATCCCACAAGAATCTCTGACTGGCAAGTTCCAAGCAAAATTTAAAGAAAAAAGTCTTGCCTTAGCCAGTACTTGGCTGACTAACCAGGACCAGGGATGTGTCACTGACCAGATTTTACCAGGCGTGGGAATAAAGGGCCAAAATGCTTGCTGCACGTGTCCTTCTGAGGGACTACCATCAGTCCCAGAGAGCCAGGCTCCCATTACAGCAGAGCTCCCCCGTCTAGCAACTGGAAGGGATGAGAAGTGGATGACCAAATCTGCCTGAGCTCTTCGTCCTCACTGTGTGCACAGATGGTGAGAGGGATCTTACACAGCACGAAACTCACTCAGACCAAAGATTGGTCCAAGACCTAAGCACCACTTAAGTGCTATTTATGTCCCTGTAGCAGGCATAAGAGGAATAGAAGTGTGTACAGGCTTCTTGCAAGAGCAACAATCAACCATGGTAAATAGCCTCTCCTTATCTTCAGGGGAAGCTGCCCTTACGAGTTGCACTAGCACCGCCCTCAGCCTGCTCACTACATACAGTCCTGCTACTCTTCTCCTTTCTGTGGGCCAGGACAATATTAAAGAAAAGAGCACACGGTAGGCACAAAACCCAGTTTGCACTCAAGGAGCAATCCACAGAGACAAGCCGTTCTTCTCTGCTGTCCCCCAGTAGGCTCCAGAAGATGCCACTTGTCACATTGCCCAGGCATATAGGATCACAGTGAAAGAGCGCATTACTGTGCATTCCCCAAAGGGTTAGCACTACTGAGACAGTCTGAATTGCCATTTTGCAACTTCTAACAGTGGAGACCTCGACTAGTATGTAGGCTATTTTTTTGCCTTGATGTCTCTCTTTTAGAAGGAGGTAAAGAATATGCTTTGAAAAGCATAGAGTCAAAATAGAGGTGTGTTTACATGAACATCCAAAATAATCTTTGAAGGTATTTTTCATACTATAAAACGCAGAAACATACGGAAGAAACAAACCCACTGGGGTACTGGGTTAAAAAGAAACACATGACTCCTGTTTGGCTGGTTTATTCTGGCTTCATTCTGACACCAGAGTGTCACAAACCCAGTGAAGCACAGTGGTGAATCTGACTCAAAAGATAAGGCTTTTGAAGAGTTTCACAGCACTGATAAGAGCTGAGAGAGAAGGTAAGAGCTCTCTGAGTGCAGCTGTAATAGACCGTAAGTGAATAGATGGGTGCTCGCAGGAATGACCAGAAATGATGACAGGTGAAATTGATAAGCAGGCACTGCATGAAGGATCAGCTTCATTTATGATAGGTCCTTCTGGCAGAAAAAGATGAGCAAAGTTGCCTAAGTTCAAGAGCAGTAGGTGGCCTCCTGAGCCAAAGGAGACTGATAATGCTGTTAGTAGTCATAGTATGTAAGTCTGGTTAGCAGAAGCTAAGTGAAGTAAAAAGAAGCATTTCGTGTCCCTTGGAGATTTCCCCTCCAAGTACCAAGCAGACACTACTCTCCTTACAATTTAAACCTCCCCCCACCAAAACCCATCATATAATCACAGACTCATGCAGCTTGGGTGGGAGCTCAGGAGGTCTCTAATCTGACCTCCTGCTCAGAGCAGGGCCAACACCAAATACAGGTTGCTCAGGGCTTTGTCCAGATAGGTCTTGAAAACCTCCAAGGACAGAGCTTCCACAGTGTCTCTGGGCAGCCTCATCCACTCCTAATTCTCCTCAGTGTGAGAAATTGTTTCCTTATACCCAGTCTAAACCTTCCCCGTTCCAATTTATGACGACTCATCCTCCTGCCATGCACTTATGGAAAGAGCCTGGCTCCGTCTTCTCAGTAACTTCCTCACCAGTGCAGGCAGGCTGCTGCAAGGTCCTCCTGGAGACGCCTCTCCTCCAGCTGAGCAAGCCCAGCTCCCTCAGCCTCTCCTCAGAGAAGTTCTTCAGTCCCCAGCTATACTGGTGACCATCGCCTCCACGCACTCAGTTTTATCAATGTCTTTCTGGCACCGGGCAGTCCAAAACTGGACATTGTATTTCAGACACAGTTTTATGATTGTCAAGAAAAGGGGGATAATCACTTCCCTCTGTCTATCTACCACTGCCCTCCTGTTGCTAGCTGCTAGCTGCCTTTGCTGCCAGGGCACAGCACTGCCCCATGACTCCTGCTGGGTCAGTCCATCCATCCCAGGGGCAGGAGTTGGTATTTGTCCTTGCTGAATTTCAAGAGCTTTCTGTCGACCCATTCCTCCAACCTGGCTAGGACCCTCTGATTGGCAGCCCCCATCCCCCCCTCTTAATTCAAATTAATTTTTTTTTTTGCTGTTTCAAGCACACAGACCTTTTCGAGGATGCATCTACAGACGTGCCTTCATTACTTTGTCACAACCTTAGATGAACAACACAGAGAACCATTTTTTAAAGACCAAGATGACTCATTAGAAGTGCCAAGGTTCAGGAAAGGAGAGTAGCTCAGAGAAGTGTAATTCTTGCCCCAAAGGAGCACAGCCTCTGCAGTAAGGTTCATCCATCTTTTCTTTCTGCTTCCTTTCTGAATAAAAGAAATCATCCTCACAAAAAGTTTCATACTGGCATTTTGTGGCCAAAATTCCTGGCCTGCTCTAAGAAAAATGCTTGCTGAACAATATCTGGAAAAGTTTGCCATCTTTGAAGCAAAGGCACTGGCAACTTTGTGAGCTATTGTGCACGGTGATGCTTTGCACAGTTCTATGTCAAAAGAACTTCTCAACACATCTCAAGATCCCAGGAGATTTGCTGGATTTAGTAAGAAAATGTAAGTGTATTCCTTCCCCCCATATTGTCATGCAGAGTGAGAACAAAGAGGGTGATGTATTATGTTCTGGCTCTTGTATCACCAACAGATTTGGTAGGCGAGAAGCGGCTACAGAATCTCTTACGTTTATCATCTGCAGCAAGAGAAGGTATCAGCTTGACTCTCATACTCCAGCAGAAGTTTGCAGTGCTGGCAGTTGGGATAAAAAAAAACCCACAAAAAAAATTAAAATCCTTTCTACTTGTAAGTTGAGCACAACGTTGCCTGAGTCACTGCAACCTACTTAACGTGAAGGCAAGGGTAGGCTACTTCCAGAAGCAGCTCTCCAAGCAGAAAGGCCATTTAAATGAGGCAGGACAGAGCCAGCCTGCACATGGCCACCGCACACTTGAAACACACTGTCCTGGCAGGTGGCACCAGATGGCACTCTTACACAAAAGCTTCTTTTTCACAGGGTCTGCTTGCAGGCAGGAGATGTATTTAAGCTATAAAGAGGTACCGCCTATATTGGTCAGGGGTTCCCCGACTTCTGACTGCAGCCCATGTTGCACCTAGGTAAAAGGGCTGGTGCCAATACATACTATTTTCACTTTGGTGAGGGAATAAATGGTCCTGGCAAAAAGCACTTCGTATCAGCATAGCTTCATCCACAGTGCATATATATGGAATTAGGGAAAGCACAAGACTCCTGACAACAGGTCTCTCAGATATGAGCGGGCAAGGCCTCGCGGTGCGAGCGAGCGCTCCGTCTTGGAGTGACGTGCCATTGGAAGGTCTGCCTGAACACAGTGGGACTGTGCTGCCTCCCGCAGAGCCCGACCGGAGCCGGTCCTTGAGGCACGGCGGTATCTCGGAAATTAGGAGCTGCTGCGATTTCTGAGAGATGGGGCTGCCTGCATAATCTCTTTCCCAGACCCGGTGTGTCTCCACACACCAAGTGTAGTGTGCTTAACATTTATGCAAATTCTGCATCTCTACTCTCTCCTCCACAAGGGAGGCAGCATAAAAGGCTTGAGTTATCTTTTGTGTAGCAAAGCAGAAGTGGATTCATCAGGTGTCTAACGGCTACAGCCCTCCTCTCCCTGTCCCATGCTTCTCTGTCACGGTGCTGGCATCTCCCCTGCTCCCGTTGCAAGGGTAGCCCTCAGAGAGCTCGCAGTGCTACAGCGGGAACGCGGGAGGTGCCCGTATTGTGACAGGGGAGTAACAAGCCGTGGCGAAAATCTCTCTGTCCGGGGCAGGCACACCGTCCCACGGCTGCAGCTGCTGGGAGGCCGGTGGAGCCCCGAGTGCAGGCGGTGCTCCGCTGCCCGGCGTGGGATGATGCCCTCACCCTCAGCCCAAAGCACCTCCGAGGTGGGGCTGCCCTTCTGCCTCAGGGCCGGGTCCTCCCTGGCAGAGGGGCTGCAGGATTCGCAGCACAAACTCCCACCGAAAGCTTGGGGCAGGACAGCGAAGAGCCTGTGCGCGCTTGCACAGGGAGAGCTGCTGGACTGGCGACTCGCATGACTCCTCGGAGAGGCTGGGCAGTTTCCCTAGAGGTGAACAATGCCCCTTTGGTTTCTTGGGACTGGCAACGCGCTTTCCTCCCAAGTCGCTCTTCCCCTCACCCTTCTCTCCAAAGTAAATCAGCCCAGCCTTGACGCCAAGCGGGAGACGCTTCGTCTCCCAAATGCCGCTCCGAGGAAAAGTTACCAGCAAAGGAGAGCGGAGGTGCGGAGCCCAAAGGTCTCCCGATGGCACCCGGCCGTGCCTCCGGTGCTGCCCGAGCGCAGCGGAGCCGCGGCAGGTTGTGCGCTCCCGGTCCGGGACCGCACGCTTCTCCCCCAGCCACGAGTCTCAAAAAAGCGCATTGTAAGAAAAAAAA
>NW_010973132.1:3068819-3087044 GCF_000737465.1 Haliaeetus leucocephalus | reverse complement strand
CCCCCGCCCGCGCACCGGCAGCCGGGGGGGCGGGACTTTCCCCTCGCCGACACCCCCTTAAGGCAGCGCGGAGGAGCCCTCGGTCCGCCGGGGAGGGCGAGCCCGGGGGCTGCCCGGGGGGTGTCCGTGTCCGCCCCCCACCCCCCCCCAACATACCCCCCGGGGGCTGGCAGAGGGGGCCCGGGGGTGACGCTGGTCCCCGGCAGAGCGATTTCGCTTGGAGGAAGTGAAGAAAAAACGTCCCTGCCGGCAGAAAGGCGGTGGAAGCTCCCCCCCCAACCCCGGCCCTCCTGCACCCCTCGGGGAGCAGAGCCCCAAAAGATGGGTCTTCCCAGGGGTCAAGTGCCCGAAGGGGAGCCGCAAGCCGGCAGGGAGATCTCCTCGCCCCGGCTCTCCGCAAGCGGGCTCGCAGGTAGGCCTGGCTGCAGCAGCCCGTGCGGCTGCTCTGTAATTAAAGAGTTGGGCACCATTAAAGAGCTTCAGGAAGATTATATGGCTTCAGATAAATAGGATTATGGATCCCTGTCCTCTCTGATCCTTGCTCCAACCAACACTCAGGAAAACCACTTATAATAATCCCGTTGAAGGAGCCCTGATGTTTTATTAATCTGTCCCTGCTTTCGTGGCTCCACAGAGAAGGGGCTGGAGGCCCAGTCCCCTGCAGGGGCTTGCTTGGTCACAGGCATATGGAGAAAAAAACCAAAGACAGCGGTGCACCTCTCCTGGAAGAAAGCTGGCTGGAAGTTGCCAGCAGCGAGGGTCCTGGTGGAGAAGTGTGGATCTGAGGCTGGCTGGAGCCTGCGCCGGGTTTCTGTCCATCCAGGCTCTTGGTCCACACTCCCCACGGGTCTCAGGACTAACAGCACAAACCGAGGTGCTCCTTGGCTACTCGTTGCACAAGCAGCCGCGTGCTACCTTCTGCACACAAAAGCCTTTATACTTGCACACACAATGGGCTCTTTCAGTTACATTTACTTTTACCTTACGTTTCAGTCAAGTGTAAAGAGCCTTTGGGTAAAAGGTCAGAGACATAAATTCAGCCAGGATAGAGTTGTGCTGAGAAAATAATGCTGTTCCTCCTTCCTTAATGGTAAAGAAACCTCTTTGTCAGTGAGGGTGCCAGTGGGTTTAAAGGGGGGAACACAGAAACCTTTGCCACTGTAAGCTGGGGAGAAGAAATACATCCAGACCCTTCAGCAACAAGCAAAACTCTATCTCCAAGCAAGGGGAAAGACGTCTTTCCTTTAAAAGTCCCAGTCAGCAGGGTTCTCAGCTGCGAGGGGTAGAAGGACCGAGCCCTGCAATAGCAGTGGGGTGACAGCCCAGGGTCACGGAGCACAGGCAGAGCCACGACAGGGGCAGCTTCACCTCCCGCTGCTAACCAAACACGGACATTGCTTCCCTAGCTGCGAAGACTCACCGGTGAAACCAAGAGTTTCCGGCTCAGTGCCTCGCCCAAGTTAACACAAGGAAGACTCTTCTCAGGACACACGCTGTATTTATCCTCAGCGCCAGGCCGGAGAAGCTGAGATGGTGTCAGCTCCAGTGACTGTTTGCACAGCATGGGTGGCAGTGTCATCAGAAAAGGTCAAGCAAAGTAAACCTCACTTACTTGTTTGCGCTCTGAAGGAAAAATGCTTTGGCACTTCCAGACAGGGATTGTGAGGTCCATTCAGAAGATTAAAATATCTCGGAAAAAATGAAATTGCCTGCTCTGAGACCCTGCTTCTATTTAATACTTTCAGTACTGAACATAACTGCCCAGACGCAGCTACCCTGTCTGTCGCTGCTGCACCTCTGCAGGCAAGGAAGGACTACAACAAAACTCCTGGTTTGCTATTGCACTGCAAAGCTGCTCTGTCCCGTCTTGGAGAGCTCCGATAGAGACCCCCATCCCTGGCACTTGTGTGGAGCTTTGAAACGGACATTTTCCCCATGTCAGACATGAGTGTGTTCCATTAAAGGCAATGCAAACGTTACCTCTATGTTCAGAGTGTCGCTGCTCACCCTCTGGAGCCAAAAAGGAGAGGTATTTCTGCAGGCAAGAAGTTCTTTGCTCCAGAAGAGACCTGGGGACAGGGAAAATGTTGATGGGGGTGATCGCAATTCAGAAGCACTCAGACGTGCTGCTGCAGCTTGCAGTGAGTGCCCGCAGCGAGGGGGGAAAGGACAGGCTGAGCAGCACTGCTGCAGCAGAGGCCTGGCAACTACAGCACTTGCAACACTCGAACAGTGTTAACAGCCTCACACAGCTGTGAAAAAGGCAAATGTCACGCTGGGATGTAGATGTAGGAATCCTCCTACAAAACCTTTACGATGTGAAGTTCCCCTTCTGCTCTGCAGACGACCTGTGCAGAATATGGTGTTAGCCAAAATACCATGCTTATCTGAGGTGCCACCCCTCAAGCAAGATGGGGACTAACTGGGCTGGGTCCAGAGGAGGACAGTGGGAACGACTGGAGAAAAAGTGAACCCTAAAAAAGGACTGAGGGGATTGGGCTTCTTTGGTCTAAAGAGATGACTCTCACGTCAACAGCCTTTAGGAGCTCAAAGAGCTGCAGGAAATAGGAAGGCAAGAATTGCTCTCCATTGCCACACTGGAGGGGACAAGCAGTAACAGACGACTGCCTGGGAAGCGGCAACGTCGCCTTCACCGGAGCATCTTTAAAACCAAGTTCTGCAGTCATCTCTTAGGACATAGATACGGCAGATCAGGAGGCAACCTTGGGGCAGGGGCTGAATCACATGATAGCTCAAATTCCTTTTCAGCCCTGTTTTCTCTGATTTTATATTTAGACTTACTTGCAATCTTATCACAGCAGGAGACTGAAACAGCAGCCAAGTATGTTTAGATTGAACGAGTCTCAAACTGACATCAGATAAGCCTTCCCGGCCTCACGATGTTTGATACTGCAAATGCACATGTATGACCAAGCTCATTTTATCAGTGCTGAGAAGTAAATCATCAACCCAGTTCTCGTAAGAAAGGGATCTCGCTCTCCTGTGCTCCATCCTGCCTTGTCTCGCTGCCACTGCCTGCCTTTATGCCCATGGAGAGAGAACCCCAAGTCTCTTCGTACCACTTTGCATTTGCTTTGCCTTCACCTTGCACCGTTTTGAGCAAGACATGCAAGACAAGGGAAGCAGCCCCTGGGCTTGAATACGTGCACAGCAATCCAGGCCATTTTGCAGCCTGCAAAGCTGAAGCTTTTGGTTCCCCCCCTCCACCCCAGACCAAGCCAGGAGGTTTCACAAACTCATCGAGGATGAGTGTTTCTTGAGGAATGTGAGGCGAATTGTCTGCGTCGGTGATTTTTGGTTTGCTGCATGCAGGCTCCGTTGTTACAAGAGGGCTCGTCTGTCTGGGGTTTGCCCTCATTTGCAGCCTGGAGAGCTGGTATGGGAATGATTCACGCTGTTGGAGCTGATTGCTTTGGGGGTCAGCCTGGCTCTTTAGGACTGCCACCACAGCAGAGCTTGTACTTCAAGTCTGGCGAAAGATACCATTTGTCCTGTTTATTTTTCCAGCTTTGGTGTTCATATGGATGGAATAGCTGGTTTCTGCCACAAGCCGTCTTCCTAGCCACGAAGGCTTTCTGGAGGCATGCAGGCTCCATACTTTGGCCCTTTAGTAGCTCTTTATAGCAGTCCTGCGTTTATTTGTCTCCAGCTATTCTCTGGATTCCATTACCTCTCAGTGTATTGCTTGGGGGTGGTTTTGCTCACTGTTTCGTGCAACACAGACAGAGGGAGAAACTGCTGCGTTGTAGGTCCCCTCTGCTCCTAAAGTCCCACTGAGAACAAGGTGAGAATGGAAATGGGACTTACAGCCTAGTTCAAAGAAGGGGCACTGCAGCCCCAGACAGTCCCTTAGGAGTCAGGCATCTGTGTGCCCTCACAAGTAGTTACACATTCAACACTCAGGCCATGATTTCTTCATTTAGGTTTTGCGGGAACAATTCAAAACCCATGAAAAAGTCAAGATAGGAGGGGAGGAATCCAGCAAAACATCCTCTAGCTAAAGGTAACTTTCGAGGAAGGACTTGCAGATGCTGGAGCCTTTCTCTGCCCTCTGCTCCACAGCCCCGCCTCATCCGGGAAATCTGGCTCCCTTTTGACTTCCTTCCAGCGGCTGGTTTAAATTCTCTCTCACACACTCTTCTCCCTCCAGCCAGCTTCAGCTGCTCTCCATTTCATCCTTCCTCCTGGGTGCCGTCTCCCAGCCAGGTACCCAGCACACCTGCTCCCACCGCCAGTGAGCAGCAGTGGGACGGGGAGAGCAGCCAGCAAGATCACACCTATCACAGCTCCCTGCTAAAACCAGAGAAGGGACACGCACCTGTCAAACCAGAGTGTTCATAAATCTGCTGCCGCAGCTGGAAGAGGAAATTAGTTGCGTTCTGCGTGTTGCTTTGCGTGCAGCCGCACAGAACTGGTGCTGCATCAAATTAAATGCCTGCCTGCAAGCAGACGAGTTTCATCAGTAACCTCCAAGTCCAGATAGGTGCAAGCCACGCTGGAGCACTCGAGCGAGGTGCAGACACACACGTGTGCGTGTGCTAAGGGAATGTACACCATGACTTGTGCTTTTTTTCCCCCTCTTGCTTGGGAAGTAGAGGGGAAAGTGAAGAGCGTATTAATTGCATGTTTGCATATGGCAAGGATCCATGAATGCTGTGGTTTCAGTGAGCACCCTAATGCTATGTGGGGAATGAAAGGGAAGCCGCGGAGCTCAGCGCTGCAATTATTATTCTTTCTGGGGTGAACTTAGGGCCCTTGGATAGATCTAAATCAGCCTTGCAAACAAGGAGTGAGTGACAGGGAAGCAGGGAATGCAAGACCTAGGGAAAGGAAAGCCTTGAAGACAAGACACCAGACCCTAGGAACATCCCTCCATGGAACCCCTTCAGCCTCCCGGGAAAGTGGCTGAGCTGCCTGCAGCAGGATCATGTATGCCAGAAAGCAAAGCCCCAAAATAGAAAATGGGTACTGTAACAAAAGATGAGAACTGAAAACCCACAACTTTGAAGGTAATTGATAAAGGGGGGGAAATCTCTTTGTATCTCCTTCACTTCTTCACAGTGGGCTAAGAATATTTCTTTGCCTTGTCACACACAATCTGCCTTCCCTGCTCTGTACCTCAGAAAGAGCAGAGACTCTTCCCACCCACCACCCGACTTTTTTTTCTGGCAATCTCCCTGGAGAACCAGACAACTTTCAGGGTGACTATATGAATGAAGAGTAACTTCAGTATGAGGGCATCTCCTTCCAGCAGTTTGTTAGCATTTGAAGATGTAAGTAACTCCCCTTCAGGAAACTCAGGTGAATGGGAAGCTGCAGGACAGCAGAGGGGGGCAGCTGCCTCAGCTTTCCATGTGCTAATTTTTACATACTCTACTCTACTAAGCTTCTAGCCTGCATGGTTGCAAGGCCATCTTCCAAAAGGGACCCAGGCAGCCTTCACGGGGCTGCAGACAACCTGAAGAGTCATTCTGAGGGGGCTCTATTGCCTCATTTCTCTTAACCGTTTCCCACATTTCAAACCTTTTCCAAGGAAGGATGAGGGGTATAGCTGCACACCCCGCTTGACTGAATTTTATCCCAAGAAGATACCTTGCATCAAGGAGCGGGAAGCAGACGTCTTTGGAGCAGGAGGGAGCTGAAGAGCCACTGGAACAAGACTAGCCGAGTCGGGGCAAGGAGACTGCAACAGCTCTGCTTTGACATACTGCGTGCGCCGTACAGAGTCACCTCCAAACCCCCCGTGATGACTAGGGGGCAATCCCCACTGATTTGTGCCACTTGACCCCTCAAGCATGGCGGAGAAGTCAGACACTCACACCTTGGCTATGTCCAATAGGATCTGCCCCGACTGGAGCCAGGCAGTTCCAGCACATGCAGGCTGGTTGGGGGACTGGGGGGGACACAGCGTTCCCTGCCCTGCCAAGGGTTAAAAGCAATGTCCAGATCCACAAGCAGTCCTGCGAGGAAAAAAAGCACAACCCAGCAATTCAGGCAGGTCTCACCCCCGTTTAAATGACATTGTTTCAGTGCTGTCTGCCTCGCCCCTCAGTGGTAATTACAGACTTTCACTACAGGGGAAAGAGAGACACGGCAGAGGAAACCTTCATTACAGACTTATCTCCTAGAGCAAAAGCAACCCCAGTGTAATGTCTGGGGCACGTTGCCAGGATCAGCCACCAAAGCAAAACGCTTACATTTAGGACAAAAATAAAAGGGGGAGAAGTGTTAAGTGATTTGGGAAGATCAGAAGCCCACCAGGTTGGCTGCTGTACAGCGCTGGGTGTGGGGAGCACTTTGGAAGAACTGGAAAGCCGCCCTGGTTTTAAGTGGTGCGGTTTGCATCTTACATTCTTCCTTCCTTCCTCCTTCTCCACATGCTCGTGTCCCCTGATGTCTGTATGTGTCCCTTTGTCACCCCTGGCAAACACCAGCGGCCGGGAAGGGATGGTTTCCCGAGGCTTCCCAGTTTGACATTCCTCAAAGGGGCAGATAAAGCTGTAGGTGTCCTTGGCTGACCCCTCTCCCTTTTGCACACCTAACTTACAATATACACTCAAGAACAAGCTTCTTGTATCCAAAGCTGGGGGCTCCTTCTCACCTTGTCTATATCACGGCGGCCCAAAGTTTGAGCTCTGTTAGAAAGGATGCAGGAAGGATGCAGGAGGGGTTTTCTTCCCAGCACGACACGCCTCTGTTACAGCCCACGGCCGTTTCCCATTGCTGTGGTACTTCTCTCAGGGTTAGTGTTGACCTGCCCACAGGTGGCTGACACCTCTGGCAAACACGGTCTCATTCCCGCTGCTCTCCTTCCTTGTCCCAACTTTCTGTCGGCAAGTGACATAGGTCCAAGCCAAGTTGCCCCTCTTAACCCCTGGGCATTCACACATGTGAAACTGGGAACCGCTATCATGGCACGGTTAGCTCAGTGTTTGTGGGAGAGCTCATTTTAGTGACAGAGTTTTCCTGCAGAGCCCATTTTTGCTGCCGGTGGTAACACCTCGGTCTTGCAGGATCTGGGGCTTGATGCTGCATTAGAAAGATCCTTCAAACCAACAGGCCTTGTCCCCAGGCAGCTAGCGGCAGGGATGGGAGAGGGCCGGGGGGAGAAAAGCGTTCAATCAGATTGCTATTAAGATGTGTCTAGGGAACTGGCTGAATTTTAATTGTTCTTTCCTACTTGGTGAGTGAGCACAGGAAAAGATTTACCTTCTGGCCTTTCCATTTGGGCATGTTGACATTTCCAGGCGGCACTTTCCTCTGATGGAGAGGTTTGACGTCAGGTGGGCTGATTAAAGCCTGCAGTGCCTCTGACTCATTTGGCTACGGCCTGCGCAAGGGGATTTGTAACGTGTCTCTTCTCTTTCTATCACTCGTTATGGTTGGTTTTAAATAAATAAAGCTAAGCTCAATTCACAACTTCAGGGAAGACGCAGCTCGGCTCAGGCTCAAATACGCATTGCCATGGCAACAGATGCTGTCAGGCGCACGCAGACATGTCACTCTCGGCAGCGAACTCCCCTGCCCAAGCGGTGCATGGGGCTGGGGCTGGCAGCAGGACGGCAGCGTGGAGCTCGCACTGCCCATGTCGCTTGGGCACGCAGCTGCCCTTGGGAGCAGCCCAGCGCTCCCCTGCTGCTCTCCCAGCCTCAGGAGAGCTCACCTGAGCCAGCCAGCCGCCCTCTCGCTGAGCAAGAACCACTTTGGGGGAAGCCCCGATAAGCGGGTTTGCAGAACTCCCTGCTTGACCGGCATTCCCAGGCTGAAAAGCCCCAGTGTGGCTTTTTCGACTTGCAAAAAGGAAGAGAGGGACTTCCTGGGTCAGCAAGTCTCATACAGCTGCAGCCAAGCGTGTAGTGCAACCCTCTTCATGCACCGATCGAGCTCCGAAATAAAGAGAGAAAAATTATCAGCTGCCTTCCAGAAGCCCCACTGAGCAAAGCCCTCACGCTTGCTAGATAGATGCCCAGCAACGAAACAGAGATGCAGAGAGATGTGGTTTCTCCAGCTGACTGGGGGGTAGATAGGCAAGGCAAGGCAAGGCAAGGCAGTAGAGTCCCTGTCTCCTCTGTTCCAGAGTACCTGTCTCCTTGGCATGCTGAGCATGGTCCCTTTGGTGCTGCCATGTCCTGTACAGCTCTTGATTCATCAAGAGCTTGAGTATGGCAGCAGCCCAAAACGTGAAGCATGAAACATGCCCAAAGGCAGCAGCACTAAGGAAAAGGCTCTTTGAAGTACTCAAGAACTCACCGCCTGCGGCGGTGTGCCTGTGCATCCCTAATGTCCACTCGTGTACAAGAGAAATGAGAGGTTCTGGTTTGTGTGGCAAACAGGGCTAACAGCGTTGCCAGACCTTTCTTTCTCCAGGCATCTCAGGACATTCAGTGGTTTTCTTAAAGCCTGAGCACCTGGAGTGCTGGGAATGTGGAAGATTCTCACCTCCCCTGCTCTTTTCTTATGTGACTTCTGACGGCTGCAAGGAACCGGCTGAAAATGCACCCCCCTGGCTACAACACAGGCAGGCAAACCTAAGAAACCATCATTTACTGGTTTCAATGCTATTATTTTTAGACCACCCCCATTGACTGAGATCTGAATTATGGTTTTCATTTTGGATCGTGGGCAAGCACAGTGCGCACAGGGCGGCACTTGGGTGCTCTCCTGCTGACCTGAGCTGCACCAAGAGGCAGCATATACCCTGTTGGACACGTGGGAAGGGGCAGAAAACAACTTGAGTCAAGGACGCAGTCCTCTCACATAGATCACTAGGATTGGGGAATGGTTTCTAGATTAATCCTCGTTTTGTAGGTTTAATGCTTCCCCAGCTGGGGTGCCAAGTCATTTTTCTACCACAGCTGATTTGAAATTAACCTTACCTCCTACAGTCACTGTACCCTGCCACATCAGGGAAGTTAATAGCATGAGAAGAGTTTGAACATGTGAAATGTTTTTATGACTGCATAGATTGAGCCACATTTCCATGACAAATCACCGAAATCTGAGAAATCTAATTTACAACACAAATTCCTTTCTTTTGTGTGTCTTTCCCAACTCAAATTCAAGTCACAAACTCTCTGGCTTCTGCAGTAACTCTAATCTAGCAAACTGTGGGTGTAAGAGAGATGAAAAACAATTGCATGAGGTCTCCAGGGCTGGTCCACAATGACTCCAAACCCTAAATTGCTCATCCCTTGAGCGTGGTTTACAACTGCAATGGATCCTGGCGGAGCTGTGTAACCAGCACTTAAATAAAGGGGAGGCAGCAAGCCCTCCTGAATCAGTGGCATCTGTTCTGGGAAGGGCTGACCCAGAGACAGCCACAGCAAGAAGGTACTGAAACCCACTGTCTCCTCCTAGAAACAGAATTGAAGGTCACAAAGTAAAGACCCCTGCAACCAGCGCTGGCCTCTGATTAAAAATAAATCCCTTTCATGCACAGACAGTGGTTTGAGAAGGGGAAATACAGAACTGCGGTGAAAGCTTGGAGAGCTGATGCCTGGGCATCTTGGAATGGAAACACAAGTGGCATCAATTCAGGTACAGCTCTATACCCCCAGCCATTGGCACCAATGTACAGGCGTGCTCCCTCCTCTTACCCTTCTTTCACAATAAAACTGATTTTTATGGTGATTTCATCTAGGAGCAAGTGTGAAAGCAACTCAGTCTTAGGAACAACAGAGATGAAAGAGTGCTTGGTGTCCTACCCATACCACCTCTGGAGCCAGAAAAATCATGGTCCTCTGTGGACAGTTGGTGCTTTGCCCCAGTACAAGAATTGGCATCATTATTTCCAAGTGATGGGGGCTGCCCCTGTCTCTCGCCAGAATGATAAACAAAACCAGCACTGTGGTGTGGTACTCCTACCCCCTGGTATTGTACTCTCAGGGCTAGAAGAGAGCAGAGATATTCAGGCACTTACAAGGCTCAGTTCTTTTAAAATGCACCAGAGGAAATACTGGTAAAATACATTATATGGTTGGCCACATAACTTACTGCTGTCCGTTGTAACTGAGAAGGAACTGCGAGGAAAGGATCCGACATTTATACGCATGAAAACATCCTCCGTTATACCACACAAGGGAAAGGCATGGCTTGCAGCCCCATGAACCCTTTGAAGAAGACATGTTTTCATAAAGTACCTGAAGCAGGGGACTGAAAATGCAGAACCATTAAAAAACCTCAGCACCCTCAACTCAGACCAAACCAGAAACGTTCCTCATGAGCAGGTTAATATATAAATACACTTCACAACATATCCGTATTTCTGCGGAAGACCATTAAATTCCCAGGAAGCACCCAGTGCCGGCCCCTGGCACATGCAGGGCTACTGACCAAGGGAGGCTGTGAGCCCAAACAGAAGCTCTTACGATCCCATCACAGACAGAAAATCTTGCAGTATCCTAGGCAAATATTAGTCCTGGTGCCAGCAAGTAGTTTTTGCCTGGTCTTTTGCTGTCTGATCAATCCTGTGTAAGTCACTCTTCCCTCACTGCAGGCTGCCATCCTTTCCTCCTTGACCAGATACCCAGTGGATTATTTTTGTCTTGGATCACATAGTCCCAATGTTACAATTACACGCTGACCTCAAAGACTTGCTTTTAAAATTACCCTTCTTTAGCAAACCCTCTGTCTAGTGGGTTGGGTGGTTTTCTTATTTTTTATTTTTATATCTAAATGGTTAAATAGTGGGTGTGGTTGAGGAGAGAGGAAAAGAAGAAAGAGAAAGGAGCAGACAGAGCAAGCAGTAGGGGGGAGGGTTGTGAGGGTCACAAGTGTCCTCCTCAGGACAGGGAAGTCCATGCGCTCTGGAGAGGACACTCTTGGCTTCCTCTCTTTCCTCAGCAGCATCTTCTTCTGGAGGGTTGGTTCTCCTTGCTGACAAATGTCATTTCACCACAGAGACAGTGGCAGTCCTTCTTCCTCATGGCTACACCTAGGGACTTAATTCTTGCAGCCACTACCTAAACCCAGAGACCGAACAAACCAGTGTCCTTCAAACACGGCATGAAAACGGGGAGTCTCCTCTAAACGCTCACTGATGTTAAACATTTTCTAAACGGAAGAGACAGAAAAGCAACTCAGAAGTGCTCTGAAGGGCCTAAAGGCAAACAGGCCTAGGACAGGGATAGGCAGCCATGACTGTAGAGATGTGTTCACAGAGAAACCCATGTAGGATACATGTCACCTGTCCGTGTTGGTCCTTAGCTGATAGTTCCAACAAATTCCTGCAAAACTTCACAGAATGCATAGAAACCTCTTCAGGAGAGCTGAGCATCTTCTTCGAGGATGGAGAGTAGGAGGGAATAGGACACCAGTCTGTCCTAGCAAGGAAAAAAAGGGAAGCAACTCACAGGCTGACAGGAGAAACTCCAAATCTGCAGCAACATCTCACACCCAGGGCACGCACACACAACTTTTTCAGTTTGCTACACGCTAGGGCTTTCCCTCCATGCTCTAAATAGCTTTAAAGCCCAGCTGAAATGGTTTTAAGGCTGACTGGAGCCACAATGAATTGTCTCCAAGTGGGCTAGTTGTGAAAGCCAGCCTTTTAACAGCCTTCTGTCACCTGGCCAGTGGCTGCTCTTCCAGTCACCTTGTGCTCATAACGGTCGTCTCCATCTTCAGGCATTCATATCACTTCCACGCTGTTCTGCATACCCTACCTTTCTGTAGCCTCTTCCGCACACTTGCTATGTCTCAGTCCTGACAGGGTCAGCTTCTATCATGTCAAACCTCACCAACAAAAAGCCAAGAGTAGTACCTGCAGAGAAGACCTGCAAACAGTGCCCTGAGCTGCAGGTATTTGAGAAGAAGGCATCTGTCACTCAGGTGAGTGAGCCTGAACCCCTGCTCTGGGTACGGGTTCAATTGCACAAGACAGATCTGAACACCATCAGACTGGAAATGATCTCAGCATTTTTGATAAAGTCAATGTTCCAGACATTTGGGAGAGGACAGTCCTCTTCCCTTCATTTTTCCTGCAGCTCCCCTTTGACACAGCATCTTTTCCCCTTCTCCACTTTCTCCACAGTTGTGTTGGAGCGTTGCCCTGTGCTGTTGTAGAGCTGGCCTCACCCATGCCTGCAGTGGCTGCATTTTATGGTGGGCGAACTGATTTTTTGTTTGGTGAGGGTTTTTTGGTCGATTTTGTGAAATGCTTTTGAAGCCTGTGAAACTGAAATGGATTTGATACCTGCTGGAAGAGACTACAGGCTGGGGCAGAAAGTACTATCAGAGCTCCAGTTAAGTGATACCTATAAATGCTGGCAAGGGACACGATGATAAGCAGGCATCTGAGGACTCACCACTTCTCTCATTTGGGTTTAAAAAGCCAAATCCACCTACTAACATTTGCTGAATAGCGGTTGTTTCACTGGTATCAGTCAGCAAGACACCACTCAAAGGTATTCATCTCTGAAATAAAAAAATTCAAATTCCAAACTCTGCTTTTTTAATGAGCTCCAGTAAATTTGCTCCCTTTTGCAGTCCTGGGGTCAATCAATTAGAGACTGCCTAGGGAGAAGCTTAATTAAGCTCAGATAACACAACAGAGGTTTCACCCCCTTGCCTGCCCTCTATACACATCCTCCTTTACACATCTGGATAAAAGCTTCGCTGCGAAGCCTGGAGAGAGCAATCTCTTCAAGCAGAGAGTCCCCGAGAGCACATCTGAGCTCCCAAAAAGCATTGCAAACTCTTGCATCATGCAGAGGCAGGAGAAGCCAGAGCGGCTAGGAAGTGAGAAGATCCACTCTGGCAGCTGCTGCCACAGGGATAGGGTGTCACTGGGAACAACAAAAGGTGTTTTTACTGAGGAAACGTGGTGCCACGAGTTATTAATCTTCTAGCAGAGGCAGGAATCCTAGAGCTGCTCTGATGGTGCTGCTCTTGCAGCAGGAGCAAGCCAGCCATTCAGGACTAGTCTGACAAATCTGGCTCCAGCTGCTCAGCTTTATTAATGACAGAAGCCCTCGAGGGGTGGGATCCAGAGGCATCACAGGGATTTTTTTCCCCTTTCCTAAGCACAAAAGACAGAAGTGGAATGTAGCTGAGGAATGCTTCGCCCTTGGAAGGGATGTAATAAATCTCCTTGGATGTGATATTTGGTTTATTTTGTGGGAGTCATTCAAAAGGAAAATGCAGATTGTGGGGCTTAGCACTCAGCCTATGCTGGCAAAGGATCCCTGACAAAGAATGTCCATTGGCAGGGAATTTCCTGACTTTGCAAGTGAGCAAACGCCTCTTTTTCGGTTACTCTAAATGCTGTCTTGCTATTATATAAAAGGTTGCCATAAGGCAGACTGTGATCAGTTCTTCTCCAGATCCACCAGCAGAAGGATGAGTAATAATCGGCCTGATTTGCAGGAAGAAAGATTTGGGCTGTGCTCAAGAAAGTGCTTTTTTTCCCAGGAAGGTCTCCTGGGCCGCAGGGGGCTGCTGGGGAGGCTGCGGCATCCCGATCGCTAGAAGCATTTCACGCACGTGTCAGGCACTGCTCCTGGGTGACTCCACCTCGGAGCAGGGGGGGGTGGCTTCAGAGACTTCCTGAAGCCCCTGCCAGACCTCTGGTGATTATTATTGTATGATTATTATTTAACAGCGGGAGTGCCGCCTTTGGGATAGGGGCTTAAGGACGACTCTTCCTGCGCTGAAGGTCACTGGACCTAGGGATAGGTTAGCAGGCAGAGGTCAGAGAAGAAGAAAACAGAAGGGAACTGGTGTGCAGATGGACTTGATTTACCACAGCAGCACGGCAAAGAAAAAGCCCAAAGGTGACTGTGGACCTACCACAGAGCAAGATGAGGCCAGGCTCACTGACAGACGTGGGCAGGGGGGAGGGAAGGGATTACTTCTGGGGTCTCAGGTCTACCAGGTAACTCTTGGGGAGGTCATGACGGAGGCCAGTCGGATGGCAGTAAGCCATCTGGGAACCCTAAACCAGGTTTAAAGGGGACCTGGTGGAAGAGGAGCAGACTGCATGGAGCCAACCACAGCTACCTGCAGTGGTTCCACCCTTAAGGGAATCACTATGGTGGAAGGTAGAGGGGGCTATCCACCATTAGTGGTATATGAGCTATTTTTAAATGGTAGAGACAGTTATTGCCAGTGGTGGTAAAGCTCCACTTCTTATAAAAAGCCCAAAGCCCTTCCACCTGCCAGTTTGGACAGGAGTGGGGTAACCTGAGCAGGCAGAGCTGCCATGAGAGCTGCAGGATGCCTGGGGAGAGGTGGAAGTGTGGTCCCTACGCACACTCAGTCACTCCTGCTGTGAACCCCAGAAACTGCACAGGGAACGCCCTACTAGAAGCAGCTGAGTGGTGGCATCGCTGACAGAGCCCAGAGCTCGGAGGGGTCAGCCACACAAGCCATCATCTTGTCACTCTGTTCATCCTCCAGAAATGCGATTTTGCTCACTCTGTCAGGTTACTGGAAATTCCCCTTTCTCGTGTGCTTGTGAGAGGAGATGAAAAAAAGGATACCATTAACGAGGAGATGTTTGTTAAGATTTTAATTTCCTAGAAGAGGAAGTGTGTTTGCAGCACTCCGTGGAGGGGCTAAGGCCCCCACAATAGATTTTAAGAGAGTCCTTCAGGTTGCTGCCTGCCATTGTCACTGACTGGAAATTACATGTTTTCAGTGTTTCCTTTCTTGTCAGGGAACACAAGGATCTTCTGTTCTGCACCCTGTGCTTTCACATGGCAAGGAGGTGCCTGTGTAAAGCTAGTGACCTTATCAAGAAGTTAGCAGTCTTGGGTTATTACCAGAGCTGGACTAAGCACTTTGCTGCTGTTATCATTGCTATTGATTTTACATTTATAGAGAGCTGCAAATTTACACAGTGCTTAATAAACACAAAGTTTCCTGGACTGCAACTAGTGATAGGAGAATTGGGAGGCCTTTTTTTTTTAAAACCCACAATTTAAAAAAAAAAATAAATTACATGATATTTCTATGTTATTTTTTCCACTACAGTAATAGGCTGAAAATTAGAGGAGTTGCTGCCGCACTCCTGTACGGCCACACACATCAGGACATTGCGAAAGCAAATGGATCTAACATCTCCCAGACAGAACGGCAATTTTACACCACTTATCTCACTGACATCATCCAAAGTTTTGGACAGACGAGTCCAAAATGTGCTGGGTAACAGTGAACCAGCAGAAGGCCTTGGCTTCTACTCCTGCTGTGCCACTTAAAATTTCACCCAGGTTTTCCAAAGATGCAGCATTTTCCTCCTGCAAGAGTGGGGCTCTGAGTCTCGGACTGGGACACAACATGGGGTATTGCTGGACTGCAGTATCTGCAAGCAGGAAAGTCAAATAATGTAAGATAGGCGAATTAATTCCCCCAAGGCACAGCACCATTATCAGCACAAATATTTTGACTCTGGACAAATGATTTGTTCATCAGCTTAAAAAATGAAAAACTTTTGGCTCAAATCTTTGTGGGTGTTTAAAGAGTTTTTCCTAAAGGAACCTCTGAGAGCAGGATTAATGTCCCCCATCCCCGCCACCGTACATCCAAAAGTATCACTTTTGCAACACTTTGTGGCGGAGGGACTCAAAAGAAGGAAAAGGAACAGCAAACAACCATGGGGGCAGGGAGGTTGGAAGATGCAAGGAAAGAGTGGAAGTCTTGTGGCCTTGAGGAAAGGGAAAGGAGCACACACTGAATCCAAATAATCTCTGATGAATTAGAGAGGTAGGTTGAACGATTCCTGGATGAAAGCACTGGATTAGGCCTCAGGAGATCTGAGTCATCACATATTGGTGCTCAAAGGGGACTAGAGACACCAAGTGAGGTTAAGCCCAGTGAAGCACTCAGGTAAGTGGAAACAAATACATGAAGGCAATTTTTGGCAAAAAACCAACCAACCAACCAGACAAACCCCCAAAAGGCTTTAAATGCAGAGATGACACGTGCCAAGGCTGTGCTACAGCAGAAACTCTGGCATGAAACCCCGTGAGATACGTGCTCCCTGGAGGTGGGAATATCCTCCAGGAGTTTGGGTCCTCTGCTGCGAGTTCTGCCTTCAGCTCCTCACATGGAGATAAAGTTCTGCCACTCTTCACTCACTGCTTTTGCTCTAGAGATCTGGCTGTAAATTGAGGCGTACCACTCACGCAGTTTACCTTGGCAGGCTGTGAATGCCCTACTGCTGGCTACAGGGTGTGGCCAAGTGTGCCCAGGCCCTTTCTGCACAGCCTTTCTATCCTCTAGAGGCTGGCATGGATGAATGGCCCAGCCTTGGAAAATATTATCATCTCCCAGAGAACACTGGTTCTGAGCTGCACCCTAAGGAAGCCAGGCTGCACTCACAGAAAACTTAATGAACGGCTGGGTGAAACTCCCTGGGCTCTACACATGTAAAGAAGCAGAGCCTTCGGCTTTTGAGAAGTTCACCTGAGAATATTCCCTTACATCTTAGCCGTGACACTGTGCTTTCAGCCTGGTACCTGCCTATGTGCCATAATATAGTATTCCCTGATTTATATTTCTGGAGTGCTGGGCATGTGTGGATGTAGCATATTTATCTGTCTGCCTCTTCCACCAGACTACCCCCAAATACCTGACAAGGCATTAACAGTTTGAGACTCCAAGGTCCCGCAGCAGTATTTTCCCACCAAATATTGCTTCTAGTGAGAAAGACCCTGAAGAAGGTTTGAAGCCCCTTGGCCTTACTTCAGGCAGACCCAAGCGCAGCTCTGCAAGGCCATCTCTCCAGGTATCTTCCTGAACCTCGCACGCAGAGGCCAAAGGCATTCTGTCCCAGTCTACATCATGATCACACGGGTAATTACGTATTGTTCTAAATATGAATTTTTCCTCTGTATGCTACTACAGATCTTAACAAAACAATCATGAGGGCTAAGCCACGGTGGTTCTGCTGTGCACAATGTTATTGCAGAGTCCTTGCCAGTGCTCTCCACAGAACATTTCAACTTCACTTTAACCCACCATTGCTCCATCTGTACATCTCAATGCATCTGCCAGGCACATATAATGTGATTTAATTTGCTCTCGGAGTTTTTCTACATGGGCCAGTAGATATCAGAGTCTGAGTATACAAGTTATTTTCAGCTCGTCTGTGACATCCAATTCCACCCACCAGGCTCACAGAGATATATAAATCATGGAGGTGTCTAAAATAACAGGCCCTGAGGAAACATCTGTCACCTCCAGAAGCTTGTGAGAGAGGAGGATGAAGCATTCAACTCAGCAACTTACTGAATTTTCTTTTAGCTCCAAGAAAGCAGAGAGCAGCAAGTCTTTCTGACACAGCCCAGATGCCTTGGCAGTTAGATTTTCACATTGCCTTCACACTGCATTTGACCTGCAAACATAATGCAGGCAATAGAGAGATGCTCAGCAATTAGGGTGACACGGGTACCACCTCACCTTTATCTTCAAAAGGAATGGATTGCTTCAATTCCTTTATGTTTCTGGATTTATTCCCCAAAATTGACTGGCTGGTTGGCCCTTTGCACCCAGCCTCTTAATCAAAGGAACACAGAACTTGCCGTGCTGGAACCTACCAATGGCTGCTCTAGTCCTGAAACCTGCCACCTCCTGCGCTGGTGAAGCATGTGGGCCAGAGCATATCCTTCAGCTATTAACCTTTTTGCATGAAAAATCGGGAAGAATGCTGAGAAGTTATATTTTCATTCTCTCCCTCTTTCCTTTTAAAGTGATCTGATCTTCTCTCTTGGACCCCATCTCCACTCATTCTTTGCTGCTCTTCATAGTGGAGAAAACAGCAATGGAGCAGTGGAAGAATTTAAAAAAAAAAAAGGCAAATCACACTGTATGGAGTGCTACTTGTAGGCTGAACGCTGGCAATTTGTGAAGCATGTAGGACTTGGAAAAAGGAAAGCAGAAGACAGATGGTGCTGCTCTCCTTATGCTGGCAGAGGCAACCACTGGAGAGGAAAGAGGGCCAGGCTCACCTCACAGGACTGGGCGTAGGGGTGGGGGAAGGCAGGATCCATCTTGACCGGCCTTCCCCCACCTCCGCACCAGGCACCTGCTCTCCCTGCCCCAGGGGTGCAAACCCAGGCCCCTCCCACCTCACCTGCCAAATACTGACGGTACGGTGGCTGGAAGTATTACAGAGGGCGGCCGGGGACAACGCACGCCGCCCGGAGGGGGGCCTCACCCCCGCCAACAGGCCGCTTACGCCCGGGCCTCAGGGCCGCCCGGGCC
>NW_010973132.1:3068443-3068809 GCF_000737465.1 Haliaeetus leucocephalus | reverse complement strand
GGCACTGCCCGCGTCCGTGTCCGCGTCCGCGTCCGCGTCCGCGTCCGTGTCCGGTTCCGCGTCCGTGTGAGCCAAGCCACCCTGTCACCGCCGAGGTTGTTTTGGTACACTTCCCTGGGTGGAAAAGGAAAGCTAAATACTCCCTCCTCCAATTTACTTCACGTCCCCGAACGATACTGGTGGGGTTTGGGGTGGTTTTTTTGGAGAGTTTGCGCCATTTCCAGTAAACCCCGGCTGGTATTTAACGTCATTTTATTCAGAAATTTAAAAAAAACAACCGCCAAACCCTCTTTCTCTCTGCGGTACCTCAGCACCGGGGAGGGGATGACAAACTTGGGGGGGGGGCGGTGCCGGGCAGCAGCGGCA
>NW_010973132.1:3045239-3068433 GCF_000737465.1 Haliaeetus leucocephalus | reverse complement strand
CCGCCATGAGCGCCGGCCCGCCGCCCTCGGCGTCTGCTGCTAGAATAAAAGGAGGGGGCCGGTTACCTTCACAGACACAGGATTTTTAAATTTTTTTTTTTTTTTTTTTTTTGTCAAGAGGAAAGGATCGGCCGCGTAAAGATGCGCCGCCGGCATAAGACTGGGAAGAGCGGTTTTCCCCTAACTGCCCGCGGCGTTCGAGTTTAGCACCTCGGAGCTGAAGATTAAACCTGGCACGACCCTCCACCCAAATTGGCCATTTCGGCAGAGAGGTTGCTTCCCCCGGGGACCTCCTTCCCTGCGTCTCAAAGCAATGTAACGGTGGAGAAGTCCTCAAATACTTGTTTGGGCTTAGAGGCCAGCTCTTTAGCTCAAAAGTTACTGGTTTTACTAAGCCATCCAAGAGGGAAATTTTCCTTGGGGATGTAGGACAGAGGCGATACTAAAGCTGCCCCTCATTGCACAGGGGATCCTACGCATCTTTGTATCACTGCACTGATACAGGAGCAACAGCCTCGTCTGAATGCCAAGACAGGTCCAAGAGGTAAATATGGAGGAAGATCTTGAAGAGAGAGATAACGTCAGGATGTAGGTTATCCGTCCAAGCTGGCTGTTTCCTACTGAATAAAGCTGACTTTCTAACTCAGATGTAACAGCGGTTCATATGGTAGAGCTGGTTTTCACTGACAACTTGGCTACTAACCGGCATGGTGTGAGCAGCGTGACGTTTCATGCCAGCTACAAACTCGCTGAGAGCCTGGGGAAAGACCCAGGCACTGAACCCCCAGTAGCCATGGCTATACTGGTAGGAGTTGCTAGCTGGCAGCTGGCTTCGGTCTGTCTCCGCTGCCCTGGCAGCAAGGTGGCCGTGCAGTGAGAAGCGCTCCTGCTCACTGTGTGCCAGTATGTTGATGGTGTCATGTCATCTGTTCCCTGCAGGAGCCTGGGGCTGCAGTACAGAAGGAAGGGATAAGCGAGGAATTCATTTTTTCCACTTTTGCAGCCTTTTGACTCATGTTCTGAATAGCATCAAACACCTACTTTTTGCAAAAGCACCTAATATTTAAAACAAAATCCAAACAAAGCTAGGAAACAAAAGAAGTGCAGAGTTAACCCAGGTTAGCTCCCCGCCCTTGTAAAAACTAGGATTTATAAGGGGTTCACAGCACTTGGCTAAAGGGAAAACTATATTCAAGAAGTGATCAAACTTGTAACAGGTAGTGGATAATTATAGGAACACGGAAACTTTCACAGATATTAATGTTCTTGTGACAGCAGGCCAAACTGGCAAATATATATTCATTTGGCAAAGTGATGCAAACGGTAGCAGATCACCTTAATAAGACGGCCAGAAGAAGGAGGTGCATAAGGACATCCTTACAGATTCTTCACACGTGCAAGAGCTGATCGCCAGTGCCATTCCTGTGTCAGTATCTTTAATGTTTTATCTTTGATGTTGGCTCAGCACACTCTAGGACCTGCGGTTTCTGCATAGAAGCAGCTCCTTAGGCTGCCTTGGGCTGCCAAGCTGTCTCCAGGTCATGGAGAGGAAGGAACATCCACAGAAACGGGAGTGGAAATCAGTGGAAAATCTATAAAGGGATGCTAACTTACAAAAGATCTGCTAGAAAAAGGGGTTCAAAATGTGGCAATGAAGCTGAGCACGCTAAATTTGTGTATTGCATTTGGTAGGAAACTATACAGAAAATTGTCTGTGGAGTGAAAGCACAGAAGTATAAAGGATTACAAAAGGCACGTCAGGGCTGAGCTGTCTGCTCCGCGGAGGGCATGGGCAGAGCTTTCCCAACCACAAGGCACTGCAGAGACTGCAGCGAAGTGCAGCAAGTGGGGAGTATCAGACTCAGAAAACTTCAATCCAAAGTCCAAATCATGGACATGTGAACTGACAATGTGAAAGAAAGAACCAGGAAGCTGCTTGTCCTGCAGCAGCTCACCAAACACCCTATCCCTTTTAACAGATATTCCACAGGCACTCTCTCTCTCACATATAGTGCATGCTTATTTAAAGGGCAAATAGCTGGACAATCAGCCAGTTCTTCAAGAGATGGCAACTAAGTTCAAACAAATTATACACTGAATAAAGACATAGATTCCACTGAGCTCCTAGCGACTGCTGATTTTGATTTGGTTAAAAAATAGTCAGAACCAGAGTCTGGAGATATGTAGCCCTGGAAGGTTTGGGTTTTTTTTTCCTGTTACCACAGTACCTGATTACTGTTTCTGATATTATTATCATCTGCTTTAATAAGCAAATTCCCTCAAACAGCAGTTGGCCCTAATATATCCCTCTTCTATTCCCATCTCCTTGGCCACATATTGCTTACTGTGCTAAGTGCTAAATGGCTCTTGGAAAGTGCTAAGAGGGTGTTGTGAAAGGGCTAAGATGAGTTTCACAAACAACTGCCTGTACAGAGAAATAGTCCCATCGTGCAGGTGGTGCCAGGAGGCCCACCAGCAGTCTGGTTGAAGACCCTTGTTTTGGTAAGGCTGGAGAAATGAACTTCATGGTTGCCTTCCTGAGACAATTTAAATGAGACATTTTCCCCTTGTGAAAGTGAAGGTTTTTTGACCCTAACTGAAATGAAACCACTGGATACTTTGTCAGAAATATTTGACAAGATCAGTATGTTCCTGCTTACCAGGTTGTCCTGGTTTCAGCTGGGATAGAGTTAATTGTCTTTCTAGTAGCTGGTACAGTGCTGTGTTTTGAGTTCAGTATGAGAACAATGTTGATAACACTGATGTTTTCAGTTGTTCCTAAGTAAGGTTTAGGCTAAAGTCACAGATTTTTCACCTTCTCAAGCCCAGTCAGCGAGAAAGCTGGAGGGGCACAAGAAGTTGGCACAGGACACAGCCAGGGCACCTGACCCAAACTGGCCAACAGGGTATTCCATACCATGTGACGTCATGCCCAGTATATAAACCAGGGGGAGTGGGAGTGGGGGGATCACCGCTCGGGGACTAACTGGGCATCAATCAGCGCGTGGTGAGCAATTGCACTGTGCATCATTTGTATATTCCAATTCTTTTATAATTACTGCTGTCATTTTATTAGTGTTATCATTATTAGTTTCTTCTTTTCTGTTCTATTAAACCGTTCTTATCTCAACCCAGGAGTTTTACTTCTTTTCCTGATTTTCTCCCCCATCCCACTGGGTGGGGGGTAGTGAGTGAGCAGCTGCGTGGTGCTTAGTTGCTGGCTGGGGTTAAACCACGACACAGGTCAAGTTCATCCGCTTTGCCTGCTCCACCAGAAACTAGCTCAGCTGGCAATCTCGGCACTCGATAATTCTCAGAAGTGAAGAGCAGTTCCTGGAAGATGATGGGAACAAAGCCCCAGGCCCACTGGCCTTGGCATGAACTTGGCTTCTGAAACCCCAGCCAAAGTCAGGAGGAAACCCAAAGCATCCATCCTGCAAAGAGGCTCCAAGTCGCCAATGCCAATTCAAACATTCCACAACTAAGCACCATTGTCCAGCCACGGGCAGAAAATAAAACGGACCAATCTTTTTTATCTTCTCCAACAACTGGCAGCATGTTGGGGCCACCAACAAGCATTGGCCACTGTATAACTTTCAACCTGCAAATAGAGGTGAAGCTTCACCATACGAGAAGCCACTTACTTGCAAGGACATTTCAAGAAAGGAGAGTGGACGGGGTGTTTTAACTGAAGACATTTCCTGGGTGAACCAGCTCAGTCTGTGGTTGCAGCTTGTTTATCTGCTTAACTGTAGGAAGATGTGGATATTGCCCTGCGTGCACTTGAATTGCGATCACAAGACACCTCTTTGCCCCGTTAGTTACTGTCACTTGGGGCATCTCTGGTACACTGGGCTGTGGCACGTGTAGGGAGTGCCAGTGAGTGCTGGCATGGACTGGCTTTCAGACCAAGTAAGCAGCCACTCTATGACTAATGGGTAAACTTACTTGTTTTAACTCTAACCCAGAAGGTTTGCAAAAAACCCTCCGTCTTTAGTTAGTGATTATTTTATTTTGTTTATTTTATAGGGTGCTTCAGATACTATCAATTTCTGTATAAAATAGATGTACTATCATGAACATTGAGGGCTGCCTCACTAATTGTTTTAATTTTGCAATTACATTTTTGCAATTAAATTACTGCAGGTTAGATGCTTGCTAATACATTTAAATCAGTGCAATGAATTGGTTTTTTTGTACTAACAACACATTTTGAAAGCACATGTTTCCCTTAAGAAGCATAGCATCTGCAACTGTTTTACTGAGCTATTTGGGTTCGGAAATGTGTTTATTACAAAAAATGCCACAGAGCCTGTTATGTCCTATGTAGTATTTGCCATGTAAGCTATTTATAAGGCAAGTTATTTTTAAGGAAAGTCATTCATAAGGAAAGTTAGTTTGAGTTATTTATAAGGAAAAGCCAGGCTCATCATCTCATTTTATAGTTGGAGATGTTGTGGCACAGGAACAGGTGAAACAGTTTCCCCAGTGTCATGCAGCAAGTCCAATTAGTCCCAGCTCCCACTACCTGCCCGTCCAGCCCTCTGCCCGCTGAGCCACATGCTCCTCCATGGTGCTATTTGTTCTTCTCCCCCTCACTCCACAGCAAACAGGATAGTTCAGTTTTGTTGCATCCTTCCAGCTATGGGTCTACTGCAGAGGATACAGCTTCCTAAGTAATGATGGATCTCCATAGAGCTTCCCAACTTCCCAACTTTTACTAGAACCCTATGTTTCTTGCTTGATTTTCAAGACCAATATACCTCTGCTAATCCCATTTCATCCAAAAAGAAGGAGACATTAGTCACTAGATTTGGCCGGTGGAGGTTAGCAAACCCATATTTGCCACTTACCATTGGCTATGCTTTCCTTCTCCTGGTTGAGAAACAGGTGAAAAACTCAGTGGGTTCCAGAATTGTGCATTTTTGGTTGTTTTGTTTCTTCAATGAAATTCAAAGCTCTGGTATTCAAAGAAAGTGCAGCCAGCTCTAGGCATAATTGAAAACACGGAGGAAAATATTGTCAATTTTTTTTCCCCAGTTAAATCACAACAGAGACTAGCAGCTACTGAAATGCAAAATGTCCACATGGATGTAGGCAGACAAGCAGAGGCTGCCTGCACTGACAAGGGCTTAGGCACTTTATATTGCCTCCTGGAAGCCTCCCGGGATCTCCTCACCAAGATGTTCAGAAACGGCTCAACAGGAGAGGCCGGGGACATAACTCGTGGCCTTCTTCCATCAGCTGCCACAGGGTTTCTCCATAACTTGGTAGGTAGGAGGAAGTTGCTCTGCTTTCACTGTCAAATTAAATGTTGGCATCTCAGGGGTTTACAGCAAAAGAAGTAAGTTTGTCTTCATTTCTGGGGTGGCACAGTTCAGCTGTGGCCACCCCGAGCAGATGCCTTGAGCTTGTTTCCATCTGCATCCTACATTCGGTGCCCACTGGCAGGCCTGACCATATCTGCAGCATCCCTGGATGAAGTTGGTCACAACATGGTCAAGGACACTGTGCACACCAGCTCCGTAGCTCCACGACTTCATTCCCTTATGCCTAAATGGCAGGGGCTTTCATCTCTTCCTGGAGCCTCTATTTTGAAGCAGAAACCTCTTTTTGTCCTGCTCCCAGTGGTCAGTCGAAACATTTCATCTTTATAAGCCAACAGTTACCACCTCATTCTCTAGTCTTGCCCTTCTTAAACAAACCTTCTTAATCTTTCTTTGCAGGATGTGCTTTCAAACCCTTTCCTCGGGTTTGCTGCTCAGCTGTGAAACCCTCTGTTTGTGTCCAGCCTCTCCCGTGCCAGGAAGAGCAATCCGGTCACCTGCTGCGTCATGCACCCAGCACACCGCATTAGCTCTGCCTTTTTTTTGGAACGACATCATACTGTTGACTCCTATTCAGTTCATGGCTCACACCCCGAGCTGCCTTTCTGCAGTACTGCCGCCTGGCCACTTATTCCCCATTTTCTCTTTGTGCTTTTGATTTCCTCCTCTTAAGTGTAGTACTTTGCACTTTTCTTTACTGAGTCGTTGATTTTCTCCAATTTAGCAAGATCATTCTGAATTCTCAGTCCATCCGCCAAACTGTTTGCATCCTCTCCCAGCTAGATGATGTCTGCAGATTTTATGAGTACTCTTTATTCCCTCGTCACAGGTTGTTAATGAAAATACTGCATAAAATGGATTCCACACAGATGTTGGAAGGACCCTGTTTGAAAATTCCTCTAAGTCTGGCAGAGAACAATTGATAACTGGGTTTTAAAGCTATTTTTTTAACCAGCCATGTGCCTACTTTATGAGGATTTCACCTAAACTGTATTTTCTTTGTTTGCTTAGGAGAATGTCGTGTGGAATGGTGTCAAAACGTTGTAAGAATCAAGATGTATGACAACTGTTACTCCCTCCTTACCTGCGAAGAAGGGTGTATAGAGCCCATACTGACCTAAGCCGAGAAAGGTATTTTTATACAGGCTTGAACTGCTTTATCAGTTTCCAATCTTCAGTTCAATTGCTGCAATTTTGTGTGTAGCCATAGCCCGAGTAATTGTCTCCAGCATCTCCGTGATTAAAGCTCATTCAAAATTCCAGCAAGCTTCAATAAAACATTTTCCTCCCTCGCTAGGACAATATATAGTCAGATATCAGGGATTTTTTTTATAATTCCAAATTCAGTGAGGGAGAAGTTGGCACTAATACACACGTAGCAGTGAAAAACTCCTTTGCAAAACCATGAAGATGTACACAGACTCTTGAAGATATTTCCTACTTCGTAAAATCCACATTCATGGAAGCACACTGATGTGTGCTAACAGTTGTGTATCCCATCAGTCTAATGATTTTAATTTATGTACTGTTCTGCACTACTATGAAATTCCTGATGCAATCAGTATCATTGCAAGAAAGTAAAGCTGTTCTTACAGATGAGTTACAAATCCTCATTAGCCATCAGATGTTACATTAGACAAGCGTTTGCTATATCCTCAATATATTATGCACTTTTTAGTGCTGTTTATTGGTCACCTCTGTACTTAATAGCTTCCATCACCCCAGTATCTAAGCAACTCGATCCCGCATATCCTTGTGTCACATAGTGGCCCACCTCTCAGAGACGCTTTTCTTTTTAGGGAAACTAGTACTTCAGCTGAAGGAATGAATGGTTATGATTCTGTAATATTGGAAGTGACTAATCCAGTGTTGTAAATGGGATAAAGGGAAATGGAATGTATTTTGAGAACAAACAGTAATCATTGACACAGTAATTTGCATCCCTAGATGTTATAATAATGACTAAGTATCACTTCCCCTTGTTTGCATAAGGAAGAGTAGGCAGAGAAATCCAGTGATTTGGCTAGCGCACCACCAGCAAGCCACTGAAAGAGAGAAGATCTGAACGTACATCACTTTTCTTGCAGCTTGTTTTCCTGTTCTCTGCTACATGTTTGAAATACAGCATTACAGAAGGTGTGATCCCTTCCAGCACTAAAAACTCTGTAAGGGCTTCACTGGTTCGTGCCAGAAATAGCCAACTAGAGTTGGTCAAGACTTGTGGCGGATTTGAGAGAGATGGGGCGCAGTGCATTGCCTTCAGAAGAGTTGGTTTGGATGGGTGACTTGGGATTCCTGACAATTTACATATATTAAGTGCCAACAGCCTCAATCTGTGCTGTCTTGCTGATGGAGCTAACATATTTTTGCTGCCTAAGGAAACTTTCTGCTCTTCAGAAATTGATTGCAATTGTAAGGACCAAAGTACACTCAGTGACCCTTCTGCTTCACGACCAACTTATGTGGATTTAAATGGGGAGTACTCGCTAGGAGTGGATCTTAAAGGTGTATTTGTACAGTGAGCAGCTCTGCACAAACATTTCTAGACAGGCAGTCCCCAGGAAGTCAGAACCACTGCATCAGAGGGATGGAGTGTTCGCAAGCTGAAAAGCAAATATGTTTAATGTCTTAATTTTTTTAGAAGAAAATTAAGCACCTGAGGTATGATTTGCTTTGTACTAAATAAAGGGAGTGCAAAATACCATCAGTAGGACCAGTGATAGCATTCTAAATTGTCTTTGAATTTCACACTGGCTGCATACCACAGGACCAGGGCAAATAGCAGTTAATACAACCTTTACTTAGCTTCTCCTGACAAATATAAAGTAAAGGGTGAGGCAGTCTCACACTGACATATGGCCAGATATAGGCAAGATGTACCTAGAAAAGGTAATCACTCTTTATTATAACTATTTATTTTCATGTGGTTATGAGTCCAAACAGAAAAGGAAAATGGGTAGATCTTACAGACTTCACAGTCAGAGAATACAATAACCTTTAACGAGGGTCAGTATAGCACATCTCTCTAGCTCACATATCTGAACACAGGGGTTAGACTTTACCAAATACACAAGGTGAGAGTTATTGGGAGCGTGTAAGGTTCAGTTACGGGAAGCAAATGGCAGAGGAGCAGAATATCTAGCTGCTGGACATCTCTCAGGCTGAAGAGGAGTACCAGAGCTGGTGAGGGCCAGGCTATGCTGCCAGCGTGGTCGTCCTGGCTCATCTGTGGGCAAGCATCTTCATGTGTTTCATGTTTGGTGGAGAAAAACAAAAAAACCCAACCAGTTATTAACCCCTCTGCCTGACAGCTGCCTGACAGCTTTGCAGGTGTGCTGTACTCTCCTCCTGCTCTTTGCCTTCCAGCAAAAGTGCTGCTGGGGTTGTGAGGTGTGGATAACCCTGCTGTGCCATGGGTTGATTGGCACCCTTTGGGAATCACTGCAGGAAAGATGAAGAAATATTTGTTTACATTTGAATAGGAGATCGGAAACTCAGTGATTCTGACTCATTGCCACAGCGCCAGATAACTAGGAACACCCTTATCTTTTCTACTGTGTTCTCCAGCTGGTTGGGTTTTTTTTTTGTCTCTCTCTCCCCCTGCTGTGTCCGAGTATTTTTGTGACTCTTAGTTCTCTCTGGTTTTGCCTCCCTGGTCTCATTTCCCTTCCTTAACTTTCTTCCTACACATTTCGCTTCCCCTTCAGCTTTCCTCGTGGCTTGTTCTTCTCAAGTTGTCATTGTAAGTCCTTCTTTTCAGGCTTGTCCCTCTCACAGGCATGTCTTTCCACAAGGAGAAGGAGAGACAAAGATATTTGGGCTGGAGGGGGGCATTGGCAGGAACGGAAAACTGGGGACCAGAGGGGTTGCAAGTGAGCAAGGAAGATGATGGAGGGAGAGGAAGGCAGGAAGGGACACTCACTGGGATACAGGCAGGAACAAGGAGAGGAAAGAAAAATGTCAAGGAGGATGGGGGCAAAAAGATGAGAAGCTAGGGAAGAGCATATGCAAGAGCAAGGGGAAGTTGGAGGATGTGAGAAAGAATATGCATTAGGAGGCAGGAAAGAAGGGACATTTCATAGAGGCAGGTAATTAAAGGTAGAATCACACTTGCAATGAGGAAAACACGGCTGAAGGGAAAGAAAGGGGGAAAAGAAGGAATGAAAGAAAAAAGAAATTCAAATCCTAAAGTAGGTGAGTCCATGAGAAAAAAAAAAAAGGGAGCTAGAAAACAAAAGACAACAGTAATCCTAAAACATAGCATGAAAAAAGGTGAAGATTGTTTGAGTCTTGGGGGAAGACAGAAGTATGGGAGGAAAGGAGAAGAGCCTTGGAGTATTTCAGAATTCCTCCCTAAAAGAGCTCTAAACTGAATCTTTATAAAAATATCACAACAATATGAACACACACTTTCTTAAGCATTGAAACATTTTCAAGCACAGTCAGTCACCTTTCCTGGTCCCAGCCCTTACCGCCCTTACGTCACTATAAAATCCTTGACATACTGTAGAGCCCTTCCCTATACAAAGGACATAATGTAAAGCCACACACTTGTTACTGAAACAGCAGTAGGGAGGCAAGAAGATCCCTCCATGTGTAAACCCCATTATCCTCCCCATTACTTAACATAATTTGCCTCAGGCAGCAAGTCAAATCCTCCAAATATTCACTGCAGTGAGAGATAGGGAGTGAGGAACTCACTTATCTTTTCAGGTGGATTTCACAGTCTGGTTTTCTTTCTTTGTTCTCACTTTCTCCCTGGTTGCGTTGTTTTTCTTTTATCTTTCCCTTTCACGTTTTTTCAGCCTAATTTCACTTTCTGCCTACTGTTCTCAAACAACTTACTCAGTTTCGGATTGTATTTTCCTCACCCACCCTACCCTGATGCCCTCTGGGGGTCCTTTTGTTGCCCATGCCTCCTCTTCATCTCCCTCCCTCTCTCTCCAGGTGCCCACCTCTAGAAGCCATCTCCTACCTGCCCCTGCCAACGCACGTGCCCCGCACATATCGCCGAGACTGGGTACTCTCCCTGATGATCTCATGCAACTTCCCTGGGTACCTGCAGTATTTCATTCCTTCTCATCAAAGGGAAATATCTAAAACATTACAGCTCCCCTTTGAACACCAGTAGAAAGCACTATCCCCCTCCACCACGTGTAGGCCCATCACACATCTATTGTCTATTCGCTTTCAACACTTGACCTCGTGGTCTCTGGTCCCCTCTGCTTCGTATTCAAACTAATCTCTTTTGACGTTCTCTTCTGATCCAGGTATTTCATCTGAATTAGGAAAAGTGCAGGTTCCTTCTTCTTTTTTTACCCCGTTATTGCTGGCAGGCCTTCCCCCACCCTGGGGTGCTCTGCCACGCTTTTGAACTGCGACGAATGGTAAGGCTGGAAGATCAGGAGCCATGCAGGAATGACAGGATTCCTCACCGGGACACTTTCTGAGCCTCCACATAGCTTGCAATGCAAGCCCCCACCTTGCTCTGCAGCGTGGGGACTAATGCACAGCAATCACCCTCTTCGCTTTGACTATGCAGGTGCTTGCCATACCCAAGAGTGCTGCTCAGCCCTATGTTTCCAACCTGTTCAACCCCAGCCAGCAACTAAGCACCATGCAGCCGCTCACTCACTTCCCCACCCTCCCCAGTGGGATAGCGGAGAGAATCAGAAGGCAAAAGGTAAAACTCGTGGGTCGAAGTAAGAACAGTTTAACAGAACAGAAAGGAAGAAACTAATAATGATAATAATAATAGAAAACCAATAATAATAAAAGGATTGGAATATACAAAACAAGTGATGCACAGTGCAATTGCTCACCACTTGCCAACCGATGCCCAGTTAGTTCCCCAGCAGCAATCCCCCCCCGGCCAACTCCCCCCAGTTTATATACTGGGCATGACATCACATGGTATGGAATACCCCTTTGGCCAGTTTGGGTCAGCTGCCCTGGCTGTGTCCCCTCCCAATTTCTTGTGCCCCTCCAGCCTTCTTGCTGGCTGGGCATCAGAAGCTGAAAAATCCTTGACTTTGTATAAACATTACTTAGCAACAACTGAAAACATCAGTGTTATCAACATTCTTCTCATACTGAACCCAAAACATAGCACTGTACCAGCTACTAGAAAGACAATTAACTCTATCCCAGCCGAAACCAGGACACCATCCTTTGGCCAAGCCCTGCCGCTATGCCTGGGTGTAGACATGGGAAGCCCATATAAATTTGGACTTGGATATTTTCCTACACTACTCCCATCAACTGCATAAAATTTGCAGTTGCAAAAATAAACCGCCAGAAGTACTGTTTGGACCAGGGGGTTCACAGGGGATGAAGGCGCAATGGATCCTCCCAAATGAAGAAGCCAGTGACACAGTGGAGATGGTGCTCAGCACCATGTGTGCCTTCCAGCTGAGTTGCCTGGTACCCTCCCAAATCCAGACACCCAGAGACCTCCAAGGTCTGCTCTTCTGACACCCGCCATACTTGGGTATCCTGGCAGCGCAATGGAGGTGCTCTTGGGCAACTTCTCCACAAACATAATTTCTCTGGTCCCCTCTATATCACACAGTCCTGCACTCCAAAAAACTGGTGTGCCTTGAGCTAACTGCCCATCCAGGCGGTGGTATCCTGACCCTCAGTATTGGCATATTGAGGCCAATGGACTGAGGTCTGGAGACCTCCCCTAATGTCGAGTGCCCCCTGCATATGCGCAGAATCAATGCACTGCAGCAAATCTGAGGTGTCCTGCCAATGCCAAACTGAGATGACCCACATCACCCCAAATGGAGGCTTAAGGGACACTTCTGGATTGTTGCAGTCTGTGGTCTCTTTCTTGAGGCATCATCCGTATCCCTGGGACTGAGGAACCTCAGCTGGTCCCAAACCAAGCATCTCAGTCCCCCTGTAAGTGAGGTGACCAGTCCTTACCTTAAAATGCTGAGGAATCTCAGCCTCCAAATTACTCTCCTTTGGGCTCCACCACATGGCAGTGCCCTGGACCACTCCAGATACAGGTGTACCCCCCAGGCACCACCCTGCCCCAGCCCACACACTGTTGAGATATCCCAGACCCCCACAGACAAAAGTGTCACAGGGACCTTCCTCACCCCACACCACCTGGAATCTCCCTCAAAGTGGTACAACCTGAGGTGCCGCCAGCTGAATTCAATAGAAAGGAGCATCCTGCATGGACTAAGCTGCAGCAATGTGGAAAGAATTGTTGTAGAGGACTCATCATTACTGCATTCTGTTCCTTCTTCCAGGTGAAGGTAAGGACCATATCTGAATAATCCTAATGCTGCACGCTCTGTTCTGGCACAAGCATATCCCCTCTGCAGATGTTAAGCCCAGGGTTAGGGGTGGCAGTAGCAGTAAGACAGGTAATGGCAAAAGGCACGTTTTCTCACTGCGTGTGGTTTCAGGGGCTGGAGTTCGTTAGTGCTGATGCTGTATATTAAGTTTTCAGGGGTGGAAATAGTCAGTCCTTTCCTTAACTGTTTGCACAGTGCCCCAAACCCCCTGATTCTCACCTGAATCAGGTGTTGGTGCTGCTGTACCATGACAAGCATTGTACATCTGGGACAATCCCGCCTTGCAGGGGAGAACCCCTCTGCTTCCCAGCACAAGCTCCTGTGCCCGTATCATTTCAAAGCACATATAGGGGGCAGCTGTATCTTGAGCCAGAGGATGCAAAACGACGCTGTTGTTTATCTGTTTAGTCACACCATTTTAGCCTCAATATTGAACCAAAGAAGGAGCCTCTAAACTTTTCATATGCGTAGCAGAGAAGCAGGACAGACTGGCCTCGGAGGCAGATTCCCCACCAAGCAGTTCACACCAGCAACCAAAGGAAGAGACGCGATGAACTAGGAAGCCAAAAATCAGCAAAAAAAATCTCTGCTGCTTCTGCAGCTGCCTGATGGTGAAAAGGAGCCATCTCGATGCCAGAAGGAGATAATCCGCTGACAGCCGGTTATGCTAGTAAAGATAAATAAACACAAGCTATTCGATCCCCTCTAAGGACTCCACGGTAGAAGGGGTGTAACTTCCTATCCCTTAGCTCTTTACAAATAGCAGAGAAACATTTGTTTCTGGGGAATAATTAAATTCTCTCAGTTCTGGGTGAAAGTAGAATTGCTGAGGGGCGTGGTGGGCTGGAAATGGTCTTTTAGCACCTTTACGTATTTTGGCATTTTCTTGAATTTCTCTCTAAATCTGTTGAGGAGGCATTTCTTCTCCATGAGGGCAGGCAGAGTTTGAGGTGTCTCAATTTATCCATCAAGGTTAATATTGCTCATACAGTCTTCTCATATCTGCCAGGAGGGATTCCCTAAAGAATTTTAAACTTCTGAGTGAATTCCCTAGAAATATCCATTGATATAATTACTCCCTGGCCCTGTAAGTTCAGTTTTGCTCGTACTGAAGCCCTAGAAAGCAGCAAGCATCCCATGCAAGCAAGGGAAGACATGATTCATGTGAAACTAGGGAGTTAAAAATATATTTTGCCAAGTCTCAATATTATATTTAGTAGTGCTGTCAGTGCCATGGTCTAAGGATAAAGAAGGGCAAATCTTGAAGGTTATATATATGTATGTTATGAGATCAACCAGTATCACTGGAAAAAACAAACAAGCTTTTAGGCACACAAGCCTTTCTTTAGGTCCAAACTGGAAGCTGCAAATTTCATACAGATATTTGTAAATATAACTTCATTGTTGTCAGAACATGCATTGCTTCCTTTCTGAAGTGCTGTCGCACAGGACATTTCACCTCCCTGACCTCATGTCCCCTCAGGAACGAGCGATCCGCTGCTCCTCTAAGTTCACATGGTGCAGGGAGAAGGGTTTGGAAAGAGGAGTGACTTTTCAGTCCCTGCCAGTAATGTCTGAGCTGGAAACGAAACAGCCCCTGCAGCTTGCAGTGGCCATCCCTTTTCTCTTGTGCGCCTCAACAGAAACAGTGGTACTTCATCCACATTTGCCAAGCCGTTTGCAAACAGATGTCCTCATGCCTGGAAATAAAACCTCAAGAGTGTGATGCTTTCCGACCTCTTCCCTCTCCTCTTCCTCTTCCTCCTCCTCCTCCTCTATGTAGCAGTGGCCCCTAGTGGAAGCTGCTGGGTGGGTTGACCCTGATCTCCATCTCTCCAGGGAAGAGGTTGGCTGGGATGGGAGCGTGCTGGTGGGCAGCTGCAAACCCACCGCAGGGGCCTGGCAGAGCCACACCGGTCACCGGGCACCACCGGGCAGCCTCCCTGGCCAGCTCCTGCCTAGCAATGCCTGCCTGCGAACAGTATTTCAAGCAGCAGAGAGCAAGGATGCTGTTTTTGGTTTAGTAGGGACGTGTAGCCCATTTCCTCCACGACCTTCAAACAGCCCCCTTATGTGATTCCCGTTCAAACAGTGTGTTTTTATTAAAAGATAAACTGCCGCTCATTCCAATAAATGTGATATGAATGACAATGTAAGTCCTGTTTTCATTCTCAGAAGAAAAAAAACCCAACCCACAGTACAAGAAGTTTCACTCTATTCAAGTAAAAAGCAAAGTCTATATACCATTGGCACACATGAATAGGGAAGAATCCTCTTGCACTGATTTTCTTCCCCCTTCACCAAAATATTACTACTTCCTTTACTCCTGAACTCATAAATGTGACAATACTGAAGGAGACCAAAGATGTGCCATCTAGCCCAGCCTCCCTCTCATAATGTCCCAACTCGGGTACTTAGGGAGGACTGTAAGAAATTGGGAGCATCCAGAAGGATCTTCCTCCTGGAAGCCTCTGGCAATCAGTAGTAAAAGGGCTTGCTGAGTCAGATGTTGCATCCTTCAGTAGATTTGTTTCATGCCTTTCTGAACACATTTATGTATGGATTTCAGGCTCCATGAAATCTTGCAGCAATGAGTTCCAAATGTAGTTATGCACTGAGCAAAAAAGTATTGCTTTTTGTTAGTTTTAAGCATTGTCTAATCATTTCACTCAGTGCCACTTACTCTTGCATCTTGATGAACAGTGAACAATCGCTCCCTACTTTCCTTCTCCACGCTGCTCTCCATCTAGCAGGCCTCTTATATTACCTCTCAGTTTTCTCTTATTTCAGTGAAAAGTCCTAGTCCCATTTTTTTTCTCAAGGTGAAAGTTATTCCCTGTTCCTTCTGTTGCCTTTCTAATTCTAGCCTATCTTTTATGAAACAACGTCCTTCAGCTTGCTCTGAGGGGGTGGGCATGCAATGGCTTTGTAAATAGGGAAAACACAAGCTTCCGCTGAATTCTATAGTCTTCGTCTAACTTCCAGCTCCCTGTTTAACTATCTGGCTGATGGCAAGCACTGAGTCAATGCTTTCAGGAGCCCCACTGATATTACCAGTGAGACTAAGGTGACCTGGAACTTTGCAATGTTTTCAAATTATCGTAGTTTTTTATTCAAATGCACTATGGTGTTTCCAAGTCCACTGCGAGAGAAACTAATCAAATTATGTCATGTTTCCACTTGATTGCCTAATAGAGTTTTGAAAGAAACAGCCTTTTCATTCTGTCCCTCCTAGTGAGAGAAAAATATGTTTATGCTTACATGTACTATTCATATAGGGAAGCGATGCCAGTGAGATATGTGAATATATTGACATTATCTAACTGTCTTTTAGCTGAAAAGCATAATGTTGGTGTATCTTACTGTTATTAATCAATTTTGAACACAAAGAATGTGCAAACAGGCTTAATTGCCGAATTCCCTAACTCTTGAGTGATATATTTTGCAACTTGCCTATCACTCAAACAACAGAAGACTCGAGTGGAAGATATTAAAATGAATTATAAATAAAATATCTGTGTAGACCTCTCTCTACATACATGTCTCTCTGAACTTATGATGCGGTAGCTGTATTGTAAGACATGACTAAGTAAAAAGGGCATCGTCTCGCTGTGCAGATGCCTCCCATCTCCGTCAGGTTTATTGACTCTTTTTTGATCTTTACTTTGTCCCTGCCCACTGTTCAAAACGCAGCCGCATTCAACTCCAGATTATCCGAGGAAGTGGCAAGACGAGGTAACGCAGCCAAAGCAGAAACCCAGAAATAGCCAGACCTGCCCAGGAGGCTCGGAGAAGAGGATGTCACTCCGCCGGGAGGGATTGGTGACTTCAGGGGCTGTGAAGGGCAGGGGGCCACAGCTCCTCAGAAGAGGCAATGCTGTGAGCACAGCAGTGTTCCCACGAGCCCACCCTAGTTCAGCATCGGTCACCTCAGGGGTATCTGCACCCACGATACACTTAATCCCAGATAATCTAGAGTTGACTAACGCTATTTATTGTTAGGCCATGAAAACCCACTCTGAATCCCTGCACTGGCACTGACCTCTCTGTCCACTGAGTCATCGTTAACTCTCTTATGCTTGCATGCAAAGCCAGGCACAGGTCTGCTCCTGGATTCCTCTTCCCCATCCCTCGTTCGTAACAGTTGTTTCACAGCTCCTCTTCCCTCCCGTCCCCGTGCCTATGCTGGGATACTTTTTGGCACAGTAAAGTCAGGACAACGTGTATTAATACGTGGGATTCCAGTAGTTTAATACTCCCCAAAGCTTACTACTTCTGCACTGCTCTCAAACACTGATATTCTTCTTGCTACATCATTCTATAAGAGAAGTTGCTGCTCAGCTGGTAGTCCCAAACTGGCAGCCCCAAACGGCAGCTCAAATATATGCCTAGTGAAATACTTGAAGAGAACTGAATTGCTTTTTAGGTGCTCCATCCACTCAAACCCCAGGCTCTTTATGTATCTAGTGATGTGGAAGGATTTAGGGGCCAAATTTCTGCAAATGTTTTTGAAAACCACAATCGGTATTTATATCTGAAGTACTTAACATCCTGAAATTATCATCATCACCTAGTTTTCCTAAGGCACCTTGGGTTCCCCGCCTCTCCCCTGTAGTGACCTTTTACATTGTATGTTCCTGGGGGAGGCTCTGCTTTATCACATCTCTCCTGCGAGGTGCCAAAATGACCATTAACACCTAAAAGAACTAAAAAGACATGATGTCCTTTCTACTGGTGGTGTACCATTTATAGGAATGGACATTTTTTTGTGGACGTTGTTTGCTGCAATCTCTGGTTTCTGTGAGTGTGGGAGGTCTACCCATTCAGATGTCTATATGCCTGCGTTACAACCTGGTAGTTGCTGTCATGGTCTGTGGCTTGTGCCCTTGGTTTACCACTCCGCACTTCTATTTGCTTATCAGGTTAGTGACACGCTGAAATGCTCCATTACAAAAGTTGTCATTTCCTTTCAGTGGGCCCTTGAAAACTTACTCAGCGGTTTCATTTCCATCCACAGCTTTCTAATTCTACTAAACTTGCTCATCTCCAAGCTCCTCCAAAATAAGTGAGAGAATTTTGCTGAAGGCATCTGGAAAAGGGTATTTTGATGGAGACGAGATATCCCTAATCATTAGTGGGCCAACAATCTCCAGCTGAAAAATGTAGCGAGGTGACCAAGTTACAACAAATCAACCTGAATTAGGGGGCATTAGGTTGTTTAACAAAAAGGGCAATGAGCCCAAAAGAGCTTCTTTTACCTGATAATGGAACTGCAATTGCTCCTAGGTTACTTCATACTGCTGGCTTAAAAATGAGAAACTGTTCCCTGGACCGTTTGCATCTTGGCACACAATTTCTAGCTCATTGTGATTCTAAACAGTGTACGGGATCTGTAAGCGTGCTTAGTCAGCCTGGCCAGCCACCTGAGAGCCATGAGCAAAGTCTCCTTTATGACTGCTCACATCTACTTAAAGAGAAAAGACAAAAAAAAGGGCAAGAAAACCCATTCCTCTTGATTCCCAGAGATAGTATCGCTGCTCAGATCTTCCTTCAGTCTGGAAGCGGCCAGACCGCCAGACTCCCTGAAAGCAGACGCACCTCTAGAAGCAGAGAGCAACGGCTTGTGAAGGGTAGGATACACTCTGGCCTCCCCAAACTGCCGATCCGATACAGAATTACTGGTTGAAATAGCCAGCATTTTGCTGGAGCTCAGATCAGATAAGAAGCCGCCAACCTTGCTGACTTTACATACCGAAACCTTAACGTGACTGAAACCCTAAGAGGGGAGCCAAGGAAGAAGAGCTCTGGGAGCTGCTGGCAAGTACGAGACGATGGTGGGTCCTCACAGGACCCCCCTGCTCTCTGGTGAGACCGGCCAGGCGACCCCCTCTGAGCTACAGTCCTCCACCTTCTGTATGAAATAACCAGTCTCTCCGGTAAGCAAAAGAGTTAAGTGATCAGGGGAAGAGAAAGCAAGACGGAGTCATCCTTCCAAGGCTAACCTCGGCAGAGCTCGCATCCCCGGCGAAATCCCACTGCAGACACGACGCTCTGCTGCGCTGACAGGCCCTCCCTGGCTCTGCTGCTGGGGGCAGCCTGGAGACATGAATTTTGCAAAAGGAACAGGGCAGCCCGAAGGCTGAATTACCTTTCCTGGAACATAGATCCCAGGCAATGCACTCCTACGGCCATTTTTAGCTCACCCAGTCAAAACCGCTGCCTCCCAGGCAGAGCATCAGAAGAGCAAGATTTGCGGCTGCAGCGCTCCCGGCTGGACCGACCAGCAGCTGCCAAGTGAGCAAGTCCTTTTGGATGGGCCAGGGTAAGCAGGGGTCCGCTTCATGGGCTGCTGTAAGCCGTAGCTCCTATGGAAGGTAATAATCCACGGCTGAAGTCGGAGGTGGTTGTGTTCTGCAGCGCAGTTTGTACTTAGGCTGAGATTCTTAATGGCGAGTGTCTCGTGTGCGTCATGTTTTCAGACTCTGGCCCCAACCGGTGGTCTAAACTGCCTGCTTAATTTCCCTTATCGTCTGGAAGTGAGCAATGCCCTATCCTTCCCTGACCCTGGGAAGAGGAAGGTATTTGCTTGTAGAAGGAGCTCTTTGCCTGGATCCTGCTGGAGAGATAACCCCGTGCTCAAACACCGATGCGAAAAACAGGCAGGTTCCCCACTGTTTTCTTAGGCTGGGGTATGTCTTGCCTGAAATGGTCTTACGGCTTTCTCTTTTAAGCACGACTGCACAGGCTATCTCCCCTCTTATTTGCAGCCATCTAGCATCCCTGCCAAAAGCACAGCGAAAAACAGCAATAGGCAAGTAACTAACTCTTGGTTTATTTTTTAAGGGAGTTTCGTTGCTGAAAACCAGGGGAAGAGAAAGTGCTACGTGGCTACTCTGCTGTCAGCTTGATCTGTGACCTGTAGTTTAGGAGCCTTTGCACTTGCTGCTAATTCCTTTTAACATGAGTTGCCACAAGACTGTTTCTGCATGTTAACTAACGCCTTCTTGAATTTTGCTCTAAGTGTTCTCAGCAAACAGCACTGTAAGATGGGCTGGCTATAGCAAAGCTAGCACGTTATAATGTAACTTGTTATTGTTTTGAACACTTAGTACAATAATTATCTGTAATGACAACCGATTACTCTTGAGATGCCCCTGCATTAATACTTTACATGGACTGTGCATCTTTGTCTGAAATTCACCCAAACCGGTGGAATAACATTCAATGAGAAACGTCATCCAGCAGCCACTTGCAAGTTCTCACCGAAAACCTGTTGATTTTTGTGAGTTTTCCACTAACTTTGGAAGGCTTTGGATTTGCCTTGTAGTTGTAAGTGCTCTTAGGAAACAAACTTGGCAAAGGGGACGGGGTGAGCATCCAGGGTGATGTGATCAAGCAGAAAGTGGAAAATCCGGACAAACCGAACTATGACTTTTGATGAGCAGCACGAACACCACATTTGGAGGCAGAGGTGCGGAGGGCAATTTTGTGCACAAAGACTCAGAAAGCAAAGGAGGGCTTCTAGCAAGATTTCCTTTCACTGCAAGGAAAGCGTGCTAGATATCTCTGTATGAAGCCAACAAACAAAACCAGCCTGTTTATTCAAGCATTTAGCTGTGCATCTGATGGTACCGTTGCTTCCAATTTCGTACATGAAACCACTTCTAATGCTACTAGAAGGCGAATGCTACACATACACCTATGGAGGTGTACTTTTTGCTAAGTAGCATGGAGGCTGGGAGCACTCCTCTTCATCATCACGAGTCTGAACAAAGGAGTAGTGCATGGGCACCGCTTTTAAAGGAAAAACTTTCAGCATGTCTGTGATAATCAGGATCTGTGGCTTAAACTGCGGAGTTCAGGGTCTAAAATGGTCTGAGCCACTCTCCCCGGCTGTGAGCCGAAGATCACGGTGAGTAACATGCACTGAATATAACCGGCATCGTGAGATACCCATCGTGGTCTGAGTTCTAAGACAAACCACGTGAAATTTCTTTGCACATCTACGGTAACAGCTAATGATTATTTTTTTTCTCTGAACTTTGTCCAAAGTTCATCTCTAAAACAAACTTCAGTCAAACTGAGCGTATTGACTCCTCAGCAGAATAAACATGCCGAATCTCTAATAACGCTTAATCACTGGTTCTAGCTTCTTTTAACTTGCTTCTTAACCAGAAAGATAAAAAACAGTGAAATAAACAGGCTTTACTTGGTATTTATTTTTCTGGTGCCTCTGTCAAAAACTCTGAAGGACAAAAGCAACTCCGGTGTGATTGTTTTCAGAGTAAGCTGACTCCTCTTCCTGCTGCAAACCCTAAGTGAAGGTAAAATTAAAATCCAGTCTGATGCCTGGGTTGTAACACTCAGCCTCCATGGCTTGAACTGCTGGTAGCAAAAGTTTACATGGAGGCGGAAAAGTCTGAGTATCGTGGCTGGGATTTTCAGGGGGTTTTAAAAATTGGTTATGGACTCGAGACTGGAGGGGTGAGAGGAGGGACAGGGCTGGACGGTGCCCCAGCCCCAGGAGAAATTGCGGTAAACTAACGTGCAGATCTGACAGTAATTGACCTGGTCCCGGTACTGCTTTATCTACTGAGTGGCTGTAGAAGTCAAGTAGAAAGAAGTATAGAAAGCAAATACACATTTATTAAAAATTGTGTCATATTTTCATTACACTAACCGTAATACTTCTTGTCACAGTTGGACACGTTAGAAAAGGTACCGTGATGGCAGTAGATTTTTTGGTAGATTTAGATTTTTTTGGTAGTCCCGTGCATGTGACCTTACCTGTTAATCCATGAGCTGTGCACCTATCAGTAATTATTTGTATTTGATCAGCACCCTGATATTTTCTGTGGTTTTATTTTTTTTAGTACTCCATCAACCCGGCTGTTCAGAATCATACCCAGCTTGCAAAAAAAAAAAAAAAAAAAAAAAAAAAAGAAAAAGAAAAAAAAAGGGGGGGGGGAGGAGAGATTGCCTCAAAAAGAAAAAGCCGAACAATGTGACATTTAAAAAAAAAAAAGGCATTTTTGGATGACTCTATTTGCTTCGTACCTTTTCCTTTTTGTGCCTTTAAGGTTTGTGTCTTCAAGCTCATATCTACAAACCCACAGGCTAGAAACTTAATTAAAAAAAAATAAACCCGACTTTCTTGCATAATTGTATGAGTCCAGGAGCTACAGCTTTAAGAAAGGCACCAAATGTTGTGAAGTTCACAATTAAATCACACAGAACTTGGCAACCAACTGATGGAAAAGAAGTGGAAAATTAACATCAATTAAATAAACAATGGCTTGGTAGCCCAATTTTTTGACAGTTGAGAGGGAACCTTGCTGTAAATCCCCGCTCACGTTGAGCACACCAGAATCCTCCAGATGATAAAACTGTGCATTACTGCCCAATTACGATGAGTCCCTGAGTTACTCATCATGACTGCTTTATGGATTTAGTTTCACAACATAATAATGAGTTCATCGTGGTTTCCTGAAGCATCTGCAGAGATAATGCAAACACTTACTTTTCTTCCCAACTTGTGAACATTTTGAAGAAATAAAGTGATGCGAGAGGCTATTAAAAAAAATCGGTTTTGCATTGCATCAAACCCCGGCTTTATGTGAGAGCTCATGCAAATCCCGCAGCGTCCAGAACACGTCCCACACTGCTTTAGCGATGGTGGCTCCGAGGTAAAGGCGAGGTTTTAAGTATTTCTGAGACTCTGGAGACTTTCAGAAGCCGGAGACGCACGGGTGGGTGCGTGTGTACGCTACGCCTGTAACTTAAGCTTAGTTTATCGGAGATAAGAGCTGATCCTGCACCGGCGGCTGTTTGGGCAGCCCCCAGCAGCCCATTGTGCTGTGGCTGGGTACTGGGGGGGGGGACACGGTCCCGAGCTGCTTTTTCACGCGGACCCCGAAACGCCCGTGGGTCTGAGTAAGCGAGAAGCCTTGCAAGATCTTGACCCTGTTGTTAGCAGCCCCCCCCCCCCCCCCCCAAGTCGAATTCACGTTTATTTGCCTTTCACGTCGACGGCAGAAAACGTTCAGATTCGTGATATGTAACTTCACCGTAACTTTCTGACTCGCCGCGATTTTTTTTTTTTTTCTTTCGGGAGGGGAATTAAAAGAGGAAAGGAGGGAAGGGAAAAAAAAAAAAAAAAAAAAAAAAAGGGGGGGAAACTGGGGCGCCGCCCCGTCCCCCCCCCCCCCCCCCCGCTGCTCGCACGAAAGCAAATGGCAGCATCCCCCGGCGCTGGAGTAGTAAGTTAATAAATAAATAAGCAAACCCCATTGCACGAACGGCAAGGCGGAAAAGCGGCGGAGAGGAGGAGGAGGAGGAGGAGGAGGAGGAGGAGGAGGGAGGGAAAACCCTCCCCGGCCGCACGGCGAGCGGGTGCGCTATTTCTGCGAATAACATGGCAGGGCCGGCGATGCGCCGGGGAAGGGAAGGGGAAAGGAGGGCGGCTCTTCCTGGGCGCGGGCCCGGGCCGCCCGGCCGCGCACCCCGCCGTGGTGCATCAGCAAAGCCCCTTGCATGAGGATGAGGATGAGGATG
>NW_010973132.1:3045004-3045229 GCF_000737465.1 Haliaeetus leucocephalus | reverse complement strand
TGGTGCGTCCGCCCGGTGCCCCCCGCCGCCGCGGCCGGCGGCGCCGCTCCGGCAGAGTTTGGTGCCCTACTTCACTCTACTTTAGTTTCACTCACTTTACATCCGGGCTTTTTCCCTAGGCAATGGGGGCCGCAGCACAGCCCGTTCCTTAGGCAAAGGGAAATAAATTCGCCGCACCGACACGTCAAGTAGTCCCCCTCAGGAGAAGCCGCCGAGCCCGCCCTC